>NW_008331995.1:7775979-7778435 GCF_000622305.1 Nannospalax galili | reverse complement strand
TATGGCCTTTTTTTCCTCTGTCCAGTGTGTGTGTGTGTGTGTGTGTGTGTGAGAGAGAGAGAGAGAGAGAGAGAGAGAGAAAGAGAGAGCAAGCCACGGGTAAAGTACTTACCATGCAAACATGAGGACCTGAGTCCATGTTCTCAGGACCCACATAAAGCTGGAGGCAGTAGTATGAACATCTCTAATGCCAGCGCTCCTAAGGTGAGAGGGAAGGTAGAGACAGGAGAATCTGCAGAAGGTCAAGGGTCAGCCTGGCATACACAGCAACAAATAACAAAAGACCCTGTCCCAAACAAGGAAGAAGGGAAGAACCAACACCAGAGGTTGTCCTTTGATTTACACACCCATACCATCACATATATGTGCCCACACTCACGTATACCGATGTGCATACATATGACACCCCCACACACAAAGATTTGTAAAGAAAAATAAAATCATCTAGAAAATATAATCCTACTTGGCTAATACTGGGTTAGGTTGTTTTGTGACATTACTGAACAGGAAAGCTCTGATTGGCTGCAGGAATGCTAAGAAATTATTATTTTTTTCTCTTCTACAGGTTTCCTTGGTCAATGATCATATACACATGTCCTGCCTGCTTTCTTTGCGATACAGATTTTATATTGCTTATAGATAAATGCCTTCTCTGGTTGCAGCTATTTTTATAGTTGATCAGTTGACTAAATTCCATAGTAGCTTTAAACTAGTTTATTTATATAAGTTCGGCATTTATTCCAGAATCCTGACAGTTAAGTTTGGCATCAAAATCCAGCCTTCTGCCAAAAGGACAGTATATGCTGTTGATAGGACCAAACAGTTCCAGGCTAGTCCCACGGAGGGCAGAAAATGTGGGTGAGAGCTGTTTATTACATAGCTCAAATGAGAATCTTTTGTTAATTTAAATCACACTGTATCTTAACACCTAATAAAAGTGCTAGATATGAAATATAAACATTTTATAGATACACTCTGAATTTTAATGTTATTTAACTTTACAATGTTAAATCATTTTCCACCTAGACAGTATATTTCCATTAACTTTTTAATGAAGAAAGAGAAAGAGAGAAACCACAGGTAAAATACCAAATGGGTCTTAAAAGGAGGGAAAGGTGGAAAGGTTCTCTTTATAGAGACATATGCAAAAACCTAGAAATAGCATGCAAGGTACCATAATAGATGGCGAACAACTTTAGCTAATCAGAAACTATTAAATTTTTCTTCCCATTATTAAAATTCCTTTTAAAATCATTCCTCAGTAACCAGAGGGACTGAGTTTTGTCTGTTTTGTATATTACCATATCCTTGGATTAGAACAGTACCTGACATAGTATGCATTTAATAAAACTCTGCTGATAAAGAAACATAAGCAGGCTAGCTGGATTAGCACACTTCAGTACCTATGAAATATGTGATCAATATGATAAAAAAGAAAAAGCAATTCCAAGGAGCCCTTCTTTCATCACTTTGAAGTTTGACAAGAAGGACAAGAATACACGGGATCTTGACTCTGTCTACTCAGACCCTGGAGATGCCCAAAAGATCACGAGACGAGTACTCTTTTCTTCCACAAGAGCAAAGCATCACTTTTTAGCAAGAATGGGGTGGAATGAAGCAGTAGGAAGTGAGAGGAAGCTTCCAGCTGACAAAGGGGAGAAGTGAGCGTTTAGAACACATACAGAAGGCCAGGCTAGTCACTGGGCTCAGGGATAGCCAATTCCCACTGTCCTCACAGAATTCACAGACCAGAGGCTATAGGGAGCCTGACTGGGATCCTAAAAGAAAAGAAAGAAAAACAGGTAAGTTGGTGACAAGGTTGGCAGCAACCTCTCCTTTTTCCAACTTCTGACTAGTGTAGAATTTATGCAAAATTCTACCTCCATAAAGAAGGCACAATGAGCCACAGGAGATAATTTCTATGAAGTCACTTGAAATACACGATGAAAAACTGAGCACTTTATAGGAGGAGAGAATCATAAATTATTTTGGAAGGATGAGAGCTCAGTGAATGTGGGACTGGATGCTTAAAACTTTACAGAGAAAATGGGATGGACATGTGTGCACTTGTTCAAGAAAATTCCAGAACAGTAGAATGAGGGCCAGCTCACAGCATTAGCATGATACATGTATGATAAACATTTAAAAAACCGCAACTAAATATAGCAGAGACTAAAAGCACAGTGCAATTGGGATGTATATAGAAAAATTCATGGATCAGAGAAAATTCTAGCAGTTGGAAGTCAAACCAGCCATTGGCCTTTTATTTTTTAACTCTTTGTTATGAAACTTGGAACATATGAAAATTTAAATATGCAAGTATTTATCTGTCATCTACCTTCAATAATTATCAATGGATAGCCAATATTGTTCTATTTACACTCTTATTTCATTTATATCTGATCTCCTCACCTGAACCCCTGGGTTATTTTGATGCAAACCTCAAAAACTGCATC
>NW_008331995.1:7749559-7775967 GCF_000622305.1 Nannospalax galili | reverse complement strand
ATCAATATCACACCAAAAAACTAATAATACCTCCTGAAAACCATCACATACCCAAATCTCCTTAATAGATAACAGCAATGTTAGAAACCAGGAGTTGACTGTTACATTGGAAATTAGAGCTATTTCAACTAATGAAAGCAAGTAGTATTTCTGAATTCCCTTGGAAAATCTGGGTACATAGTTCTGACGTGCAAGTCTGAGTGGAAATGAAGGGGCTGTTTCCTTTGTCAGCTGACTGGTCTCCCTCTCACCAGCTCACCAAGATGTGAGCTCCCCACTTCCTGTTTTCCTGCTGATCTCACATCCCATCAGGCTATTTTACCTTCCCTGGCTTCAGGACCTATTTGAGCTAACATGAATCTTGTAGTATTAGAACCCTTTCTTTAGCATTGGGGGTTAATGTCATAAGGGAAAACATCGCCATTGTGCACCCTTGCAGACCTGAAAGCCCCAGCCAGAGCAAAGAGCCACAGCCTTAAAGACAAATGGTCGGATTTGAAGGTTAAACCAAGGACAGAACAGGACAGGATGCAAAATCAACAGACAAAAGAGCCAAGAAGGAGGAATGAAGGGGTTGTGAGGCACAGATTTATTTGATTAATTCAAAAATTATTTGGAGAACCAAATTATATGCTGGACTCTTTTCTTTTCTATGCTGCATTCCAAGGTCCAAAGATGGGTAATGTTGCTTTTCAAGGAGTTAAGCCAAGTCCAACACTACATAAAGCCTTCCCTCCTCTGCATTGACTTGTCACTCTTGAAACACGAGAACGTGAACACGGCAGGTTAAATTAAAAGTACAGGAACTGGGGGAGCTATTAGTACACTTAAAATTAAAAGTAAAATTAAAATCTAAACCAAGACTTCATAGAGTCACCTCTATTGGTTGAAGTATTTGCAGATACCTGGAAACGTTCAATATTCAGTGTAAGAAAATAAAGCTGTGTGTGTTTCACAGCTAGGTGCTATTGAAAATGAAATGAGCTGAATTTTAAGGCTGGAGAAAAGAAGAAATGTACAATTCGCTTGTTATGCACACAGTAAATTAAAAACTAAAGGCACTGAGTGTGAAATATTAAATATTTACTTCGCAGGGTGTTTTGGTGCACTCTGGTATTAACAGATAATAATAAGTACTGTACCGTATCCAAGACATACCTAGACTGAGAAATTAAACTCTTGGCATATGGGACTATACAGCTGTGGATGCACATGCATAGTTCTCATTAGTGTTAATTGCAACTGGGGAAATGCGCCAATGCAAGCACCAGAGACCCCTGGAAATGCAGTACAGTAAGAAAGGAGGAAGGGTCTGTTTTCTCGAAAAGAAAGGGATTCCACTAAACTTTTACGAAATAGGGCCAGGAGATGGCTCAGAGGGCAAAGGTGCTTTCCACCAAGGCTGACTGCCCAAGTTCCTTCCCCCAAGATGCAGGGTTCAAGGAGAAAACCGACTCCCTAGAGTTGTCCTCTAACCCCACATGCACCATCTCTCTCTCTCTCTCTCTCTCTCTCTCTCTCTCTCTCTCTCACACACACACACACACACACACACACACACAAATACATAATGTAATTAATTTTTTAAATGACAAGAAAAGTTGAATGTGCAAATGCCTTACAGAAAATGCCTTAGGGAACTGGCACATGTTAGGCCCTGTGTGCATTGCAAACTTATGGGACTCTGGGCGCTCCATCAAGGAAATCAATCTTCCACCTGAGGCCTGGCCACCATTCACATCTTTAGCAGGGAGATGTCTTGCCTTTCTGTTCTCTTTCCTATGAGTTCATTCAAGTGACCTAAGGAAGGATCCACGTGATCACATAGGCCTGCACACCAGCCCCAAGGCACAAACAACTGAGTGGCCAGGAGGGGAAGCTCCAGGGAAAGGCCGTGGGCTCCCTCTAAGGGAGTAATGAAGCACTGCAACTTCCAGGACTGTTGGTGACTTGGCACTGTTCTGGTTTTCAGAGCTCTGATTTGCCTATTATAGATTTATTTTCTTTTTCTGACTTTTCTCTGCTAATTATGGAATGTGTGAATTAGAAAACAATAGGCAGAAAGGAGAGAGGTTCTTACTCGTGTTCCCACTCACCTGAAATAGCGTTCAATGGTGTCATGGAGCATTTCTATCTGTTTAAGACAGAGATTCTCAAACTGAGACACTTCTGTCACTCCTCCCCAGATGACATTTGGCAAGTTCCAGAGATATTTTTCGTTGTTTACAATTTAAGGGTTTGGAATCCTGCTGGAGTCCTGTGAATGGGGTGAGGATGTTGTCAAATCCCCTACAGTGCATACACAAGACTCCCCTTGGAGATACAAGAATGTGTGTACATAGCATGACTGTAATACTGCTGTCAGAATGCTGTTCTAAAAGATTCGTCACCAAATTACACTAGAGGGAATATTATTCCCCCAGTCTGCTGTTTAAGCCTAGATGCAACATACAAATAAAATTTAATGATGAAATTATAAAATGTTTCCTCTTGTGTATTTAGTAGAGGAAATGTTGCTCCCACTTTATTTCATAACTAGAAGAAGCTGATGAGGTAATGGAAAAAGAGAGATGGGAAGGTTTTTGCTCAAACAGACTTGGGATTCTTTGTCATTGGCTCCTGCAAAACACACAGCTTGGCATTGCAATTGGGTCACATTGAAGTAAGATTGGCCATCTAGAACAAATAAGAGACTATGATCATGAAGAAGGCTGTGACCTTGTTAAAGTGGGAATATTATTATGAATAATAACTTCATGGTTTTCTTATGAATAAGTAGAATTAGGAAAATTTGTGACATACTTTGAATTTTCTTAAATAAAATTATTACTGTATATAAAGCTGAGAAGTTAAACTCTACCAAAATGAATATCATAGTTAATTGAAATGGAAAGAGGTCGAATAGGGAAGAAATCCCACTATTTTTTAACCCAAAGAACACAACACAGAAGGATTCTCATTAAATAGAATCACAGTAGCTGGGCATGGTAGTGCACGCCTTTAATCCCAGCACTTGGGAGGTGGGGGCAGGTGAATCTCTGAGAGTTCAAGGCCAGCCTGGTCTACCTAGTGAGTTCCAGGACAGCTGGGGCTGCAAGGAGACCCTGTTTAAAAAAAAAAAAAGACAAAGAGTAGAATCGCAGTAGCTACAGTCAGATCTACAGATAAGGTGCGTGTGTATGTGCGTGTATGGTATATCTTGACATGTCCATAAAGATGACTAACTCTAAATAACCCCTTTAACAGCACAAAATATTTCATTTTATGAATATGGATGTTGTAAATCCTCCATTATAACTATTTTATTATTGATAATTTTTTCTTAAAGAAAACAATACTATTCTCAGCATCTTCCCTACAAAACACATATGTGTGTCTCCATGTTGTCAAGTTGGGAGAGTAAAATTAGAAGTCAAAGCACAAGACTGGAGAGATTACTTTGAGCACTAGGTGCTATTGCAGAGGACCCAGATTCATTTCCCAGCATCCACATGATGTCTAACAATTGTCCATAGCTCCAATTCTAGGGGGAATCCTATGCCCTCTTCTGGCCTCCACAGGCATTGCATTCAAATGGTGCACTTATATACCTGCAATTTAAAAATAAGTCATATGGATTTTATTGAAAGAAGGAATTGAAGTTCTAATTGAAGTTCTAGATGTTTTATAATGCCTGCATCTACTCCTGAAAGCAGCTCCCTGGTGAGCAAGATTGCTCCATGTCACAGCCCGTTTAAACTACTTTAATTGTAGGGACCTCTTGGTTTTGATGCCTGATCTCTGACTTACCATTCTGTTGGAAATTCACGAAGACAGATTCATAGCAAATCTGATTCAGTCGTGAGGAGAACCCCAATGTCCATCCTTCAGTTCTTCAAACTAATCTTAAACCTCATCTCCTTGTGTATGTAGCAATTCAATCAACAGATGTGATTAAGTTTTAAAACACTGTCCTAGGCTACAGTTGTAGCTCAGTGATAGAACACCTGCTTTACATGCATGATACTCTATGTTCAACTTACAGTGTTGTAATAATAACAATAATAATTAAATAAATAATGTTCTCAAGCACCTCAGACATAGCTCTTCTGACAGTTTCTCAGCAAATACCCGCAAAGACCGTCATCGTTTTCAATCCCAGACTTCACTTTTGTTGTCCCTACTGATAAGATTTGGGTCATCATTTTACTTCTATGAGCTCCTTTGCTGCCCAGGAAGACATTGGAAGTAGGGCCAGTCAATCTCCAGGTCTTGGGGGTGGGAGATTTTTCAGAAACAACTATATTGTATTTTTTAGAAAAATAACTACAATAAAATTATACTTGTGCCTGGAAATTTGGTCCATTTATAAAGATTACAGCCTATCTTTAATTAAGTAGAAGTACTAGCCAAACGTGAAGAGGTCTCCAAGGTTCAGTGCCTTAGACCGTTGTGCCAGGACCCTGCACTTCTTCTCTCTGGCCACTAGGGTGCCATTTTCTGTTCCAAAAGGGAATCTGCTACATGGAGGCTCGAGGCTATAATACATCTTTCCAAGTGTGAATTTATTCCTTCCCTCCTCGCTGGCAATTTTTACTTCTCCAGCTTGGCACATAGAATCTTGCAAGTCTCCCTGGAAGGTGACTCATATTTGAATATGAATGGTGCAGCTGGCTTCTGTTATCTTAAAGGGTTACATAATGTCATTGCACATTTTCAACTGGGGTAAAAACAAACTGCTCTTTTCACACATCAATTCCAGTAACATATATTTCTATGAGATCACAGGGACTTATAAAGTGTCTGAAAATTTTCCAGCTTTAAAAATTAAGACCAATGTACTGTTGCTTAACAATCCAGCAACCACAACCCCAAAATTCCCCATCGACCTGCTGTGCTGTGAGAGATTTATTTCTAAAACACAGCAGTGAGCATAAAGATGACTATGAGGACAATACTGACAACAGTGATGATAATGAATACTAATCAGATTCTCCCAGGAGTCGTACACCACACACTGGCCCAGAAGCCTTGCTTACTGACTTCACTGAGCTCCCAACACAGGGTATCCTTCATCTTTCAGAAGCAAACTCCAAAGGCTTAACGCAGATAAGATCAAAGATCTGGTAAATGGTAGTGTCAGGGTCTGAAAATAGTCAGTTTGAACTCCAAAGCTTGTCCTGTTCATCACTCTGATAAACACCCTTCCGTGGGCTGGAGAGATAGCTCAGCTGTTAAAAGCATGCACTGTTCTTCCAGACGACCCAAGTTCAATTCCCAGCAACCATGTCTGGTGACTCACAACTGCTTGTAACTCCAGCTCCTGGGGGCATTGGCTGTCTCTGGTTTCTGCGGGCACCTGCACTTACATACACATACATATCCAGAGACATTCACAACAATAACAACAACAACAATAGTAATAATAATAATAACAATAATAAATAAGTATTAAAAATCATCAACAGGTCTCAGTACACAATCTTCTGAAGTACTGGCAAGCAAATCTTGGATTTTTACTCAGGATGTGTCTCCTCTGGGAAGTCCTTCCTGGCCAGACAAGAGTAGGTGAGAAAGCTATGTGAGACGCCCTGAGTTTTCCAAGCATCATGCCCGCAGACCTCCATGAGAACAGGCCTACCTGTTCTGTTGTAGCAGTCTATTTGTTGGTACCACTGGCTCCCACAGATGACAGAGAGCTTTGTGAGAACACCCAACGCATCACCCCTAACAACACCAGCTAGACACACAGTGCTTGAGTAAAGGTTTGTTTTTACTTGAAGTTCTGCCAGGCATGGCAGAATTATGTCCGTAATCCTAGCACTCAGGAGTCAGAAGCTCACTGCTATTTGGAGGTTAGTCTGGTCTACAGAGGAAGTTCCAGACCTGCTAGAGCTGCATAGTCTCCCTTCAATCTCTCTCTCTCTCTCTCTCTCTCTCTCTCTGTTTCCTTTAGTTTTGTTTTTAAGGGAGGCAGGTTTATCACAGCCCAGAAAACATGGCTGTGGGAAAAGCTCAATCCATGTCAATGGGAGCTAGCAATGAGGTATTCATCCAGTCACATTATGATAGCCAATCAGGAGGCAGATCTCCAGTGGCACTTCTGTCATCTAGACCTAAAGTTCCAGAAGTTCTCAAAACAGCAACACCGAAGAATTATCCCAAATCCTGTCTCCTTCCAAATAACAGTGAACACTGAAGTCAGACTGCCCAAGTTAGAATCTTGCCTGTCACTCAGCTGGTATACATGTAAGGCTTAACTCTATGGCCTCTGTTTTCTTACCTGTGAAATAGATTCAATAAGTACCTAATATATACCAGAGATCTGAGATTTGATTAAATAAAACAATGCAGACAAGTTATTAGAATAGTGCATGATAAATAATAAAATGTTGGTTAAGGTGATTGTGGTGGTTTCCGTGAGAAATGTCCCCAGAGGCTCGTGTATTTAAACACTTGGTCCTCAGCTAGTGGCGCTGTTTGGGGGAGGTTATGGAACCTTTAGGAGGTGGAACCTTGCTGGAGGAAGTACATCACTGGGGCAGGCTTTGAGGGTTTATAGCCTGACCCTATTTCCTGTTCCTTCTCACTCTGCTTCCTGTGTGACGAGGAAGTATGATTAGCCAGCTTCCTGTTCCTACCACCATACCTTCCCCATCATGATGAGCTTGCTTTAGAAATCCTTTGCTCTTCTAAGTGGCATTTGGTCATGATATTTTGGTATAGCAACAGAAAAGTCACTACTACAGTGATTTGGTCACAGCAATGACATTCATGGTCGAGGGCTTACCAGCAAACTACTGGCAATGATGGCATGCTCTAAAAACGTGAGCTTGAAGCATGACAGGGGAGGTTAGGCTAGAGTTTCACTTTCTTAGAGTTGATTTTGCTATTTGGTGCTGTTCTTACAAAAAGCATAGTTTCTTCATCAAAAATGGAGCCATGTATTCTTTAGGTACCCAATAATAGTAATTTCAAAACCTCACTTTAACTCTTACATGCTAAGAATTACACTGAAAACATTTAGTGCAACAGTTAGTCTAATTTTGCTGGCCACCTTTCAGGGTAACTTTCACCAACCTCAGTTGTTAGAGGAAACACTGTTTGTGACATCATCTGCCCAGGACCACATCACACAGCTAATGAGCTATGGCACCACAGTGTGAACCTGCCTTTATTTCCTTAGCAGCCTAGCCACTTTCCTAGACTGAAAACACCAAGTGTAAAAAGAATAATACATCAGTTCTGTCTGTCACTGTTTTCAGCCTGTAGCAAGTGAATAAACACAGTAGGGAATTTTGGAATCAAAGAATAAAAGGATGAATAAATCCAGAGTCTAAGCCTTTGACTGAAATATATCTCTTAATTGCATGCAGCGAATGGTATTTTTATAATATATTGCTATGGCTTGCATATGTCCCTTCGAATTCAAGTGTTGGAAGCTTAACATGTGTTCAAGCCCAAAGGAAATCTAAGATTTCTCAACCTCTAGAAATGTGAGACAATAAATTTCCCTTCTTTATAAATTACCCAATCTCAGGCATTCTGTTATAGCTGCACAAATGGACTAAGATATACATCAGTAGCAAATTAAGAACTCTGTTCAGAAATTATATAATAAAACATTATTTACTGTCACCTGTATCCATTACTTCATTTCAGGAGTTTCATCCTTTATTCATTCCTTTATTTACTGAACAAATACTTAAGGAGTGCCTTCAACGCTTCATACATGCTGTGATGGCTCATCTTGGTTGTTAACCTGACACAGGTGAGAAGAAGGAACCTCATTTGATGAATTTCCTCCATCAGATTGGCCTGTGCTTGTGTCTTTGGGACATTTTCTGAATTTTTAAATGATAAAGGAGGGCCCAGCCAACTGTGGGCAGTGATGTACCTAGGCAGGTTGAACCCGAGTTATATATAAAAGGTAGCATAGCTGAGCAAGCCAGGGGAAGCAAGCCAGTAAGCAGCATTCCACCATGGTCTCTGCTTCAGTTCCTGCCTCCAGGGTCCTGCTTTGAGTTTCTGCTTTGGCTCCCCTTGATTAAAAACTACAGCCTCTAAACCAAGTAAACACTTTCTTCATCAAGTTGCTTTTGGTCATGGTGTTTATCACAGCAAGAGAAACCAAACTTGAACACAGGCTCACTTTAGTAAAAGACAGCAAAGTAGAACCAGAAAAAAATGAATGGCAGAAATGGTAACCTCTGTTCAGTTTCTCCATTGTTCTGAGTATAGTAAGCAGAAGACCAGAACCCTAAAGGTATCTGCATTTAAATATTTAGAACCATGAATATAAATATGTGACCTTCCCTGACAAAAGAAACTTCACAGAGGCATCTAAGGTTAAAGACCTTGAGTTAAGGCCTTATTCTAGATTGCCCAGGAGACCCAACCTAGTCATATGAACCTGTAACAGTGACTTTCCATAGGAAGTCAGAGAAAGAACATGGGACTAGGGAAAATGGTAACTATGTGACAAGGACCAGAAAAATTCAACATATCTGACTTTGACAGTGAATCAAGTGGTGTATGCAACCTCTAGAGAGGAGAAAAGTAAAATCAGACAAAAACAAACAAAAAACCAGAACCCTCTACCCACTATGCCTCCAGTTAGAAGCATAGCTCCGCTCACACCTCGATTTTCCCAGCCAGACAGGACTGACTATACACTAATAAATCTGTATTGTGTAAGTTGCCAAAATTGTGGTGATGGTTACATTGGCAACAGAAAAATAATATAACATATAATGATAAAAGAAACAGGATTCTCAGGTTTCAAAATAGTACGGTTGCTTCTTGAAAAGTTTAAAGGTAAATATTAATTTTGTGCCTAAAAATAAGAAAGTACAAGAACCTCGTGAGTAATAAAATAAATATTAGCATTGGATACATTTGGTACCAGCTGCAAAAATACCCATTACACATATCACTTTGCAAATCTTCCAAAATCAATACACAGCATTAGTGGATTAAAATGGGCTCCCTCACCAGCGGGGAAGATGATCATTCCTGATGACCAGTTGTCAGAACTCCAAACTCTTCACCAGGAAGAGGTGCATCAATCACCTGGGTTTTTGTTTTCTTTTTTAGCTTCAGATATTTTCATCAGTCATAGTCACCTATAAATTTGTGATTTCCAAAATATGTGGTTCTCAAATGGTTCCATCCACTGCAAAGGGAAAATGAAAAAGGATTGAACTTTTGCCAAAGGAGAGGAAAAATGCCTTTTCATGCAGTAGAGGGTCTTCTTAGAATGAAATACCTTTCCAAAATATATAGATACTATCACCACACAACAGAACACTAAGAAAATCCTTTTATAGTATTTTTCCTAAAGACTACTTGCATTTCAAAAATTGCCTTTTCTATTGCCCCTAAGTGATGCTTTAAAATGATAAATCACTTATGAGTAAGAGGCGACTGTTTCCTTGCTTCTTCCTCGTTAACTTACATATGCTTTTATGAAGTTGTCTTTATCAAGAAAACTTACCAAATAAAAAGATCATTAACAGTTACAAGGAATAATTTGTATGATTTAAAGAAGAGCTAATAAAACCCTAGATTTTCCCAAAGTAACACACGAGCTATAAACGCCCATATCTGTGCTTAACAACTGGAAAAAAAAAAGAATCTTTGCATTTAATATTTCACAAACAATATATTCAATTTATGTGCATTTTCTGTATGTAGTTTTAAACCCACAGTTCTAAATACACACTAGTCACCTCATAATGAGAAATGAATGCTGAACGCAGCATGCTTTTTGAACGTTATGGGGCTGGAAGACTATATAAATTTTTAAGAAAATAAGTATCTATTTCCACTCCCCAAAGAGAAAGAGGGTTAGATTTTTTTTAAAAAAAGCATTAATGGTGCCAGGGTGTTGGACGGTTGGTGAGCAGGTGTGTGCTGTTGAATGGGCCTCTAGTGAATTGGAGGCTTTTAAAAGAGATTGATTCTCTTGCTTAACTAATTATTTCAAACATGCTTTTAAAGGTATTAATTACTCGCAGAAAAGAGTCTCCATTTGCTTCTAAATTGTTTCTTTGCATGACTCCTTTGCCTGTGAAAATGACTGGGTTAAAAGTGAGTGTTCTGTCACTATAAATTTAAATAACATACTTAAATAGTATGCTTAAATTTACTATTTATACTATTATACATCGTTATATTTAAAATATTTTAAATGGATCTAAATTTAATTAGTTATATCAACTAGCTAAAGTATATGAACTAGTTCAAATGATTACTTTTATATGTAAAATTATATGCTCTATATCCAAAAAGCTATGTTTACTTAATACCTGTATATATACATGCTAGATTGAATATTCCCTAAAAGAACTTGCAGTTCTTTCATTTGTACTCATGTGTGTGACACAATGACAGTTTATCTTGCACACTGTGGAAACTCTCACCACTTATTCTCTTCTCTGCTGCCTCTGGTGTTGGTCATTTGATGGTTTTCAGTTAGGTCTTCCAAAGTCATCAAAAGATTTCAGTTTGATCTGCCAAAGCCATCAGAATCTACACTGTAAAAATGTATTTTCAAGACAGGCATGGTGGTGCAAACCTTTAATCCCAGCACTCACAAGGCAGAGGCAGGTGAAACCCTGTAAATTCAAGGACATCTTAGTCTACATAGGAAGTCCCAGGCCAGTCAGAGCTACATAGTGAGACCCTGACTCAAAAACATGCATTTTTAGTTTACTCTAAATATTTTGAATTATTTTTTAAAACTTTTAGTCAGCATGCAGAATAGCAACTTTCATTATGAAAATTTCACATATACTTACAATTGTACTTTGCCCAGATTCACCCCTCACTAGCCTGTTCCATTTCTCCTTCCTCCTCTCAAATAGTTCCCTATTATTTCCAAATACAGGTGTGTATACATACATATATATGCATATACACATATATTTAAACCTAGATTCCCTGTGTAAAAGAAACCAATTTGTTTTTCTTTCCTTGTTATTACTCTCTTCTACTTCCCACCTCCCCTTACCTTGGATGCCTTCCTTCCTTTATAGAATCTACAATGCACAAATGGAATTTTCACCTCAAATATGTATATTATATGGTATCTATTTCTGAGTCTGGCTTATTTTGTAGTATTTTTAAATACGTAGGACATAATGCAACAGTGGCAGAGACCACTGCAACCCTTGGAATGTCAAGCCTAACTCCACATTGCCTAGGGCCTGAATTCTTGTTGTAGCAGCTCTCTGGGTTCACTCCACAAACACTTTACTGCCCACCCCAGCCTGCACAGTGTATTCTTACTGTGCCCTAGGAATGGTTCCACGGGCAGCCACTTAGCAGCCCAGAACTCAGACGAATGAGTCACAGACAGCAGAATAAGGAAACTTAAGACTCTTGGCATTAATGGGTAGGCCAAGGATTAGTCCTTTCAAATGCTCCTTAGTAATACCACAAAGCAACAAATAAAATAACACTTGTTAAAAAAAAAAAAAAAACCCCACACACACCTCTTGCTTTTTGTTTTTTTTTTTAGTAATACCACAAAGCAACAAATAAAATAACACTTGTTAAAAAAAAAAAAAAAAGACCTCACAGGCACCTTGATGTTTGTTCTTTATTTTAATCCAGCATCTGGCAAAATGTGTAGGAATACCTTTATTATGCCAAGGAAATATGCATATCTATGTAAACATTTTAAAGTGAATATTAAAAGACCTAAAACAATAATCAGATCGATTTTTTGCTCTAACTTTTGTTAGATTTTTAATAATGCAATAGCTATTCATCATCATGAATCCAGAGTTTTTAGAAGTTTCCCTTCCATGTACAATATGCAGAAGAGTGACGCACAGAAGGATAAAGAATCTACATGCTTCTCTGATTGGCCCCAAACACATTTTAATACATCGAACAAATATCAAATTGTTAAAACCAACATGAAGCACTGACGCCTTTTCTCTCAATGTTCCCCACAGAATAATGTAGTCTCACAGTTTATAAACACTCGGACGGAATTAAAATGAAAACTACCCCAGGTCAGCAATGATAACACTTTATAATTAGAGAAAAAAACCTACTGGTACCCAGTGGAGATGAAGGAGATGGTTTCTGAGAATGTACATAAGAGTGACAAAAATAAACAACTTCCACAGTCTGGTGGTACAATTCTGTTCCCTTGTGATAGCAACACAAAAAGGGATCTCTAACAAGCTCCAAAAATATGTGTATGTGTATTTTAAGTAAAATTTAGCTTTCCAGCCAACTACATTTTTTTGCCTGCTGAAAATAATGAACTAACATAAAAATGATATAAGGATATGTGTAAAAGAGACATTTAAGTGAAACAGGTTGAAGAGCTCCATAAATTTACTGAAGATTAAATTAGAGCTGGATGTGTAAGATGTAGCGAAAGAACAATTTAGGGTGGTTCCTTCTTTAAGCAAGGATGCTTTAGGCTTTATCAGAAACCAGGTTTGCATAACTCTTCAGAGGCAGGACCAGACCCAGCTCAGAAATGGGAGTCCCAAGCAACCTCTTGTAATACATACATGCTCAAAACTCATTACTTTTGATATGCCTTGTTCTTGACCTAAATGCAATAGAAACTCTTCCTTGGGGTGCATGATATACATGAAAAAGTACAACTTCTTCTTAAAACGCCATTAGAATATTTTATTGTGTGTGGACATACACTCTTGTTACTCCTAAATGCTATTCTATTGAGTACAGTTTATATTCACTGGCAAAGCGAAATCTCCGGGGAAGCCGGAGAGGGAATGCAATTTCTCGTAATAACAGCTCACAACAGTGAATACTCTCCACTTATCCCCACAATTTCCAGCTATTTTGGACTCCTTTCTGAATTAACCTTTCATATCAAAAGGAGCAATTCTGTACACTAGAGACTCCGGCACAATTTCATGCATAATTTATTCACTCAGTTCAACATTAAACGCACAGTCCTTGACTTTGTCAAGGTGGATTCTGTTGGCAGACTTCACAAGCAGCAAAACAGAAGAAATGAGATCTATAAGTCAACCTCTTCACCTATTCTGTCTGGTGAGAGATGGTGGGAGGGGGTGGCGGAAAGAGAAAAATAAGGCAAGGTTCCAGTACATGCGCTGTCGGCTGTGGAATCTCTAGCAAGCACATAATATCACATTCACATTCATAGTTTTTCATGATGTTTTTTAATCAAAAAATGCCTTGAATTCTATTTCACCAACAAAAGTCTAGTATAATTTGTTATCTTATGACAAGTCTGCAATTCATGGATAAAACAGTATTAGCCCAGGTTGTTTCATGGGCATTGTTGAAAGAAATCAGTGGATGCTCTTATTCAAACAGACCCAGACATCAGTTTGAGGTCACATTAGGAGGGCTCATTTTAGAAATTTAAATAACACATACTCTCTAATGAGATCTCAAAACCTAGACTTGTTCTCCCTGGTTAGTCTTCAAGAATACAGACATTCATTTTCTCTCTCTACATTGCTCATTTGAAACCTCAAATTAAAGATACGTGCAACCACTTGTAAAAATGAAACACTGGCTCTCGATGAAAAGTCCTCACCTTTTCCGGTGTGGGAAGAAGCTCTGTGTAGACAGGAAATCCATTTTTGCCACCTTAAAAAGAGATCCCATTCATAGCCACTGAACCTAGGCACCAGGAAGCAACTGTTGTCAGGATTCAAACCCTGTACATTGCTGTATTTCTCAATCTGTGGATCACAAATATTTGTTCATTCCCTAACAGATGGGCTTTTCCCTGTTAATAACCACAGTATTAGTTTACTGCCATTCACGGGGGCAACATTACTCAGAGCTTGACAAGCATCGCCGAGTTGATTCCGCATAACATCAGTATGATATAGTTATTAACATCCATATGCTACAGAAGAAGAAACTGAGGCTCAGCCATCCTAATGACCACGTACATCACCATCCTCATATACCAGCTCCTCTGAAAGGCAATTTGTACATTTAAACAGTAATTAAATTTAAATGCACAGATTTTCTTAAATACATAGGACAAGGTGATTGGGCTCCTATCTTCTGCACTCGGCCTTTAAAACCTATTTTCCAGGGGCAGCTGCATGCTGCTTTTCCTAACCTATGGCTGATACAAGGCCTGAGAGTGTGCAAAGAGGCGTCATTGGAAATTCCCCAAATACTGGAAGTTTCCACTTGGGACACTTTGGCAAAAGGTCTTTCAATTGGAACTTTCTTAGCCAGCTGTCCCCACAGTCTAGTTAGAAGAAGGCTGATGCACATAAATTTGAGCTTTACCAAAACGGAGCCTCACTTTTATAATTTGCCTTTAAATTTACTACAAGACTGTGAAAATTAAATGCCTCTGGTACTAGCAAAGTGGCTCACTGAGAGTTGAGCAGTCCTGCTCAGTTACCATTCAGCAGCCTTTTTATTGTCTGGAGACAGTTTCTGGATTTGGACCAAATCATTGAAATCTGTAGAAACTCAGAAGCGCAGTAAGTTTCCCATTTACGACCTTTCCTGCCCCGGAGACACTGATTTGCATCCTGATTATGACATATCAAAATGAAGTGAAGAAGCTTTTCAGACACCTTACAATGGGGGTGATTGGCACGTGATAGAAATAGCACAAGGTATGACAGAAGCAGATGCACTGGAGTCAGGACGCAGAGGCTAAACATCCTCCACCGTGTGTCCTTGACCTTGTGACCTTCTCTTCCTTGCTTTGGCATCTGAGAGCTATCAACGTCAACAGCATTAGCCTAGAAATTTAGATCCTGGGACTGGACCTCTGCTTCCAGAGTGACATACAAATCTGACACTGAATAGTATCTCAGTCAGCTATTCTGTATAGCAGTCAGAATGATAGGATAAATGTAGAATAGGGCCGGAAAGACAGCTGAGTCAGTAAAGTGCTTCCCATGCAAGCATGAACATCTTAGTTCCATCCCCAGAACTGGAGTTCACATAAAAGAATTATGCTTGGTACCTGTACTCCCAGCACTGGAGGAGGCAGAAACAAGTGGGTCCCTGAGACTCCATGGTCAGCCAGCCAGCCAGACCAGTGTAACTGGCAAGAATTGGCAAGCTCCAGGCCAGTGAAAAATGCTGTCTCAAAAAGAAGGTGGACAGCACTGGAGCAAGATATCCAAGGTTGTCCCCTGGCCTCCACATGCATTTTGCACAAATGTGCATACACGGCAGTATACACACATGAACATGAACACATACACATACAGAAAAATAAAACTTTAATGTCAGCTCCTTTACATCCTAATCTGGTGACCTTGCTCACATCTTAACTATCTTGAACTTCAGTTTCTCATTAGGACTCCAGTTCGATAATGTTCTCTTTAGTGATCTGCAGTGAGGATCTAACCTGATAATGATTTGAAGTAGAATAACCAACTGCCTAGTACAATTGAGCTCAGTATTTGCAGGTGACATCCATCCATTCTTCATGTATGACTTCAATTTTCATTTTAATATTCATAGTGTCTCTCTGAGGTGGTTACTGTAAGAGTCTTCATATAGATGTTGACTCAAAACCAAGAAATTAATTTATATGGGCAAATCTTGCTTATCTAGTAAGTGGGGAGCTGGAATTTATCATGTATCTCTTTGATTTCAAAGCCCCAGATGTGTAAATCACCATGCTATGATGCTATGCTAATAATGGTTGATAAAAAGGAGCTTTATAAGAACTGACATATATTGAGGAGAAATTTGCGCAGGACCATAAACTTAACTTACAACTAATATAAATTTCATGCGTTACTATTTTTTTCCAGAAGCATCCTCCAAGCACTCCATTGAAGGGGTATTCAAATGTGTTCTCTTGAAGCAGATCTGCACTCTGCTAACATTCTCTTTCTCTGTTGTTACTCAGTTCTTGGAAGGATGCTGAAGCCTACATCTGTGTTCTTTGCAGACTTGTCCTGGGCTGCTGACAGCTACTTCTTAGAGACACAGAGTTGTTTAGGTGTTTTAGTTGGGATTATTCAAAGAAATGGTACCGTGTGTGTCTGTGTGTGTACAAAAAGATTTATTATAATGACCTAGGTCATAAAATCATAAGTATGGAGGCAGACCCTTCACATCTTCCGTGTGAATTAAGACGCTGGAGTGTTGTAGATGAAATCAAAAGGCAATTTATAGAAGAATTCCCTCCTAGAAAGTCTGTGTTTGATTCACAGAGTGAACTGATTGGGCAGGGCCCACTCTTAATATTGAAGGTAGGATGCTTTAGTCAAAGCTCACCAATTTCAAGGCAAACTTTATCCCCAAACGTCATCCAAGTTAGGGGGAAAACTTAGCCATCAGAGCCCACCTCAATCAGATGGCAAACAACGAAGTGATAAGAATGTAGAGACCAGTAGTGTATGTACCACCAGCAAATTTTTGATTTGATATAATGCCCACTCCTAGGGGTGGAACACACATCTGGTGCTGTAGACCAGACCAACCCTCTGTGGGAAGTCACTGCAATTGCTTTGTTAGATGGAAATGATGCACCTGCTAAAGTACCAACCAAGCATTTGTGTTCACACCCATAGGTTAAGTTACTATAGCAGTCATTGTTTAGATGTTCTTGCTTCTTGCTGTGTATGTTTTTATAGTAGATGGAATCCCACTGAAACTGGCCAACAGTCCATGGAAAACAGATGGTACAGAGACCCAAAAGTTCAGTGCCTTGCCACAACAGGAGGAAGATCATCCCACATGTATCACCCCCTCCAAGGCTCAGGGGCTGGACTCTTGCAGAAGAGGTTGGCAGGAAGAGTGTAAGAGCCCTAGGAAGGGGTGGAGTGTTAACTGGAAATGTCCTCTGACCACTGTGCTGGCAAGTCATAGTCCTTGGAACCAAGGGGGGAATCAGTTACCCCTCCCACCCAGTCAGTCGACCTTAGCTACATGTGGTGGAAGAGGCAAAAGATATGTAAGTCAAGAACGCCAAGGGGCACCACTCTCACCATTTTGTGTGCCTGTTGAGAGGTCACAGGATCCATATTTGAGTGTGGACTTTACAAAGCAGCCATAAATGTGGGGTACCCACTCTTCTGTAAATAAACCGCTACCCTATGCTCTGTTAAAAAATAATAAGCCGGGAGTGGTGGCGCACGCCTGTACTCCCAGCACTTGGGAGGCAGAGGCAGGGGCATCTCTGTGAGTTCAAGGCCAGCCTGGTCTACATAGTGAGTTCCAGGACAGCTGGAGCTACAGGGAAACCCTGCTTCAAAAAGACAAAATAATAATAATAATAATAACAATAATAATGTAAAAATAAATAAATAAATATGAAATGTCCCCCCGCCCAAAAAAAAAGAATGCAGAGACCAGACAGGGCTGAGGATGCAGCTCAGCTGTAGAGTGCTTGCTTTGCATATGCAAGGCCTAGGTTCCACCCCCAACACCATAAAGAAAAAATAAGAGGGAAGGAGGGAAGGAAGGAGAAAGGGGAGGAGGCGGAGAGGAGAGGAAAGGAAGGAGGAAGGGGAAGAGGGAGGAAGAGGAAGAACATTCTTCACAGCTGGTAAGAGAAGAAAGAGGGGCTGCATGGAGGAGGAGCTAGGTCAGGAAGGAGGTGGCAGCAGTCAGAGAGTGATGAAGGGAGGCAAGGATTCACACTATGCAGTTTGGGGTGTCACACGAAAAGGAAAGTGTGCCCAGCTCTACCTGACTGTGAACTTTCCTAACAGCAGACCCCAATTCAGAGTCTCCCCTGCAGGTGGGTTCTTTGGGAAGGGATCACAGGCAGCAGGAGAGGGAAGTGGGTAATGGAGAGACAAAGGAGGAGCAGGTGCTGCTGCGTCATCCAGTAGGAAATGCAAAATCTTTGAGAACTGCTTGTCTCCATTCTCAGGCTATCCACCGACCATTCACTGGTTTCCATCCACTATCCACTGGGAGGTTTCCCTTGGAGATACTGGTTTCTGGGCACTTTTATTCTGCACATCTAGGTTGTGACACTTCATAGGAAGTCCTCAAAGAAAATCAGAGAGGCACAGCTCAATTCTCACCATGTCAGAAGTATCTCCTGCCTGGGCCATAGAGGCAGAAGTAGGCTGCAATACCCCAGAGTATTTGCTAAGCACACCTTCTTTGTAAAACTTTCTGTTGGTCATCTGAGGAAAGGAATTTGTCCAAAGTCCTCTGTGCACGGCTCCATTGCGACTCTTATTACTGATTATTATATTTCTGTTTTTGGCCCCTTCTCTTGTACTAGGCTCTGACCTCCATGCTAGTAAGTGACTCGTACCAGAATTCTTCAAATGCTTCTCAAATGTACCAACTCATAAAGCTTTTCCTAACCCCTTCAGTGGCATTACATATCAAAATCAGCTTGTTGAACACATATAAAAAGATAAGATACCAAATTGTTTATATGAAGTTTAAGGTCTGCAGCCCTGTGTTAAACATGACCAATAAATTTTGCTTCCATTTGAAATGATACTGTAAAGTTGTTTTCTTCCTAACTTTTAAAATTTAAAATATAACTAGTAAGAAAAGAAGAGAGAGAGAAAAAATTCTCCAAGCTGACGGAGAATGCATGCATGAAGGTGTATGCATGCATGTGTGTCTGTGTGTCTGCATGTATGTTAGTTTTTAGCATATAATTTATATTGTTACTATATTTTTAAGATCTTTGTTGCTATAAATTCAATCGATAAAAAGTTACTTTAAACTAATTTAAGCAAGTGGCTGAATTTTCTCTACTCCAGACTTATTCAAATTAATTTGAAAGATTTTTTTTTCCTGTACCCTTCTCCTCCTGTTTGCCTGACCCACTCTGACATAAATTCAATACAAAAGTGGGTGACTGTTCAGAGGGGCAGCCTAGAAATGTTAATTGACTGATCAAAATCATGGCTTCTCATCCCTAAAAGAATCATGTTTCTAAATTCCTATAAATTCAAAGTAGAATCCCAGTGCCTTTGATTGAGTGTGTCAGTTTGCATTATTTTTCTCTTTCATAAAACTATGGCTGAGAAAATCATGCATTGCACACAAAAATGTGTAAAACACAACTTATAAGTAAGCTTTATAGTTAGTTTAAAGTTATTATGCATCAAATGATGAAGTTAGGCATTCCAACCAACAATTCTTTTTGAGCAGAGACCCTGCTGTCCAGCAATGTGCTAATGGCTGCATTTGTTAACTATCAGAATCTGTTGAACCATTTCAAATTCCATCAGCCCTCTCATAAAGTTAGGCTGGTTCCACTTAGCTAAGTTAACCAATATTCTACTAATTACATGTACACCTAAAGTAAGAATTTCATGTTCCCCTGAAAAGATGTTTGCCATCTGTTAAAAGTGATAGTCACTATAATTTTAACAATGTCTATACTTAGCTTTTCATTTCTGTGCCTACTTAGTCTTTTTTTTTTTTTTGTCCAAGAGTGTTTTACCCCCACTTGAATGTATAGATCATATATATGACATAAAATTTATAACTTTAACAATTTGGAGTATACAGTTGAGTAGGATTCATTGTATTTACAATGATACATAATTATCAGCACTCTTTCTAGAACTTTTCACTATCCTCCAAAGAAATTCTATGTCATTAAATAATAACTCTCTATGCTTCTCCTTTCCCAGCCCCTCTTTTACTTTCTGTCTCTATGCATTTATCTATCACCTCATTTAAGTGGTGTCATATAGGGTTTGTTCTTTTGTGTCTGGTTTATTTCACCAAGCATAATGGTCTCAGGGTTCCTCAATGTTAGAGTATGTATCAAACTTTTGTTTACTTATATAGTTAAATAGTATCCTACTGCACTTAATAACTACATTTTGTCTATTGATGTTTTTCTGTCTATCGATATTTTCTGTTTCTACCTTCTCGTTATTGTGAATGAGGATACTATGACCATTGTTCAACATTCTTTTTGTACTGCTTTTCCTTCCTTTGGCCATATTCCTAGGAGTGGAATTTCTGGACCATGAGAGAACTCTGTTTACTTTTTGAGGGACTAACGCACTGTTTCCACTGCAGCTGCACAAGCTTACAGCCCTCCCAGTAATGTACAGGCTTCTAGTTTCTGCACCTCCTGGACAATTATTGCTATTTTAGTTCACTCTATTTTTAATAATTGCCAACCTCATGGGTATTAATTATTTTCTCATTATGGTATTGATTTATACTTGTTTATCAATTGAATAATAATTTTGGTAGTTTCTCAGAGGTTCTTTGAATTTTTGCATATCTTCTGTGGGAAAGTATCTATTCAAGTTCTTTTCTTTTATTGTTTTCAGTAAGCCAGTGGTCTCATACATGCTACACGAGTATTCTACCATTGAGCTATACCCAGCCCATTCATGCACTTTTATACTACATTTTTTGTTTTGCCATTAAGTCACAAGGGTACCCTTTGATGAATTAACTTTTTGATTTTGAAAGTCGCTTTTGCCTATTTTTTCAGTTTGTTGCCAAGTCCAATTATCATAAAATTTTTCTACATTTTCTTCTAAGAGTTTTAAGGGGTGCTCTGGTTAGGTTTTTGTCAACTTGACTCTAACTAGAGTCACCTGGGAAAAAGGAACCTCAATTAGGGAGTTTCCTCTATCAGATTGGTCTGTGGGCTTGTCTGTGGGCATTTTCTGGATAGCTGATTGATGTAGGCGGGCCCATCCCACTGTGGGCCTGGGCTGTATAAGAAAGCTATCTAAACCAGTCAGTAAGCAGCATTCCTCCATGCTGTCTCCTTTTGTTCCTGTCTTCGGGTTCCTGCTTGGGTTCCTGTCTTGACTTTCCTTAGTTAAGGACTGTGACATGGACATATAAGCCATTTAAACTTTTTTCTTCCCAAGTTACTTTGGTCATGATGTTTATCACAGCAACAGGAAACAAGAAGAACATGGGGTTAGCCCCTCGATTTTGATCTTTGTTCCATTTTGAGTTACTTCTTGTATGATTCACTCTTGAATGTAGATATTCAGTTTTAACAACACTGTTCGTTGAAAAAAATTATCCTTAGGATGATAGCTCAACAGTTAAGAGTACTTGCTGCTCTTGCAGGGGATCCAGGTTTGGTTCCCAGCACCCACACAGTGGCTCATAACTATCTGTAACTTGAATTCCATGGAATCTGAAGCCCACTTCTCACTTACTCAGGTATTAGGCATGCATGTGTTACTCATATCTACATGCAGGTAAAATATTCCCTTATGTGTATAAAATAAAAATAAATTAAAAAAAAAAACAAATACACTATGCTTTCCCTCACGGAATTGTCTTATATTCTTGTCAAGACAAATGACATATGTACCCGTCCCAGCAAGTAATTTACAAAAGATAAGTTCAGAGAGCAATAGCAACACAGTTCATCTCATGGTCTCTACAGAGAGAAATGATCTTTAACCCCATGACAGAATGAGATTTTTAGTATAGTATTTGCTAATGTGGTTCACATTCCTTCTGAAAACATCAGCTATTACAAATACTATTGTTACATAGCTATGAATCCTAATCTTTGAAAGATTTATCTAATGTTCTATATGTGTGTGCTTGTCTGTGTGTGTATATTTGCACATAGGTGAGGGTACCTGCAGAAACCAGAAGAAGGCGTCAGATTCTCTGAACCTGGAGTTACAGGTGGTTGTGAGCTGTCTTATGTGGGTGCTGGGAACGAAACTCTGGTCATCTACAAGAGCAGCAAGAGCACTTAACCTCTAGGCCATCTTTCCAGCCCACTGGTTCCCAATATTTTATGTTACATGTGAACAAAGGAAAAGAACACTACCTGACATCTCACTGGGAAGAGTCAGTGTCATATGACATCTTGGCTACAGAGAGCCCCAGCTCAAGGTGGCTCAGAAACCACCCCAGGAGGATGGAACAAGACCTGTTTCAGAATTCTGTGGCTAGAAGTTACAAATTGCATTTGTCCTTCCAACTTAAAGGAAATTAGTGAAGAAGAAAACTGAAAAGAAAGAGGCCAGTCTCAGTTTCTCAGTCACTTCCACAGTGAAAATCAAAATCTAAAAAGGAAACTATATTAAGAATATATTATAAAAGGGTTTTAAAATGTTGGATTTGGTCTCTAAAATTACCTACTCATAACAGTTTTCTATTACTTATTTAAATTTTCTCACACATCTTGGCAAATTTATTGGAAAAAAGAAAGTAAAACTTTATATTAGTATTCATTTTCTCTTGTTACTGATGTTGCAAATGATAGTCTATATAATATGAATCAAAGTTAAGCTCATTTAGAAAGAGCCATTAAGATTGAATGTTTTACTTTCAATTAAGGGAGGCTGTGTAATTATGGATTTAAGAAAATAATCTACAAGTGAAAATCCATCAGGTAATGGCCAGTTAAAAAAAATTAAAATCCATCTCTAATGTGATCCAGTCCCAAACAATAGTGCAGGAGACCCTCCCACCTCCTCCTTCTATGTGGAAATATCAGGAGTCAACAAGACCAAGCTGTGATGATCTTTTGCAAGCTAACTCAGCTAATCCTGTGAAGATAGTGGCATGTTTTGTTGGGAGAACAGCACTACACAACAGGGATCATTAGTAGAAATATAACACTACCTCTAGCTAACAGTTTCATTCTATTGTTGTGGCTTTCAACATACACAAAAATTCTCAGGAAGGGTATTTGACTAAGCAAAGATCCCACTTTATTCATGTCCATCATTCAAAAGGTAGAGTAATGGTATCTTAAAATGCCTCAACATCAGATTGGGGAGGTGGCTCAATAGGTAAAGCTCTTACCACACAACCGTGAGGACTTGAATTTAGATCCCCAGAACCCACATAAAGTCGGACCTGACAGTGCATGTCTACAGTCCCAGTGCTTCCATGGTAAGATGGGGGCAGAGACAGGAGACTCTCTGGATGATCTCAGGCCAGCTACGGCGTATGCAGCTGGGAACAAGAGAGTGCCTAAAACAAGGAGGGAAGCAAGGGCTGTTCCTAGAGTTGGTCTTCTGATCTCAACACATGTGCTGTGACATGCATATACCTGCACTCACACATAAACACACACACACACACACACACACACACACTGTGTGTGACACACTTTGTGTCAAAGATTTTAAAGCCTCAACATTAATATGATGCCTGCGAAAGGGCAAAGAATCTACTTAATGGTATGCACATTGACTAAGTATATCTTCTGGTGAAATCCAATAATTTAGATGATGAACTTATTTATTTTAAAATCTAGTCTATAACTTGATGCTCACCCTCTGACATTATGATGGGATGAGATGCAAGATGAATTCAAAAACACATGAGCTGCAATGTGCTACAATTGGCCTTAAGAGCCAGAGTCCAAATGCTGATTCACCTTGTCACCTGGATAAACTGACTTACTCTCTCTAAGCCCAAGTTACTCACCAGGAAAGCAGGTTTAAAAACTGCATGCCTCAGTTCAGAGTGAAACCTATAGAAACACTGGGAACAGTAGGCCAGCAATGACCCAAACATTGCAGCTCTTACTACTGTCATTATCAGAAGTAAGAAAACTACACATCTAGGTGATATTTAGACTTAAACTTTTACCAGGAGACACATTAGATATGTCTTCTTTGGACTCTGTCTATTGAATATGAATGTCGTGTCTACTGAGGCCTGATCCCCAGGCATTAATAAAAGACTCCAGGCCTGTGATGATGGCTCAGTTGGTGAAATGCTGACTGCAAGCAGGAGGGCTGGAGTTCAACCTCCCAGAACCCACATAAAAAGAAAAATATCCTGGTGTGGTGCCATGTGCTTGTAATTCCAGTGCTGGGGGCTGGAGACAGGCTCACTGGGGCTCACTGGCCAGCTAGAGTAGTTGAATCTGTGAGCCCCAGGCCAGTGAGAGACCCTGTCTCAAAATGCAAGGTGGATGGAACCTGAGGAATAATAGCCAAAGTTGTCCTCTGGCCTGCACACATGTCACCTGTACACATGTGTGTGTGTGTATGTGTGTGTGTGTGTGTGTGTGTGTGTGTGTGTGGGAGAGAGAGAGAGAGAGAGAGAGAGAGAGAGAGAGAGAGAGAGAGATTATTCTGTCATCTTTCTTCCTGCTGTTAGCACAGAGAGGCATACCCACACAGCCCAAGAAATGACTGCCACCCAAACACTGCATCACTTGCCATCACTCTGTGTCTCAATGTCTCAGCTGTCTGATTATTTCTTTCCCAGTGAATGAAGAACCAGGCAGTTATTGGACATGGATGAGACACAACTCTGACAGAGACAGCAATGTGCCATCTACCTATAAAGAGTGTGCAAGAATTGGAGTCTCCCCTGACACAGATGCTGGCAGGTAGCCCATGACCACAAGCACATGGTCAGCAGTCTCAAGAATATATATGCATCCTCGGAGTAAGAGCTTCAAGCAAACAACCACATATTCAAAGATGCAGAAAACCCATGAAGAAACAGCATGGCCTCAACTGTGGGATTTCTTTCCTGTGAAACATGGCATCCACATGTCTTTCAGACGTCAAAAAAAAAAATCAAAACATTAATCCTTCCCATGAACTCTGAAAAGAAAATCATCAATGAATCAATGATTTTTAATTGGAAGGGCAAAGAATTCACATGTATAAGTGTGTGTTATAAAGGCCCCTAAATACTGCTTATTTGAACATTCGCCCTAAGTGAAAATGGCTTAGAGACGTCTTCTGTATTTTTTTGCTCAGGTCTGAAAAGAAATCACCACATTACCTTGCATTTGCTCTTAGAGTCGTTAGCCTCCGACAGCACCATCATTTAAGAAATTTATCATCAGCACTGTCCTTCGCACAATGTATTAGCGCAATACATTATAAGAGCACCTCACTCTGATGATGTATGGCTCCAAAGATGGCAACATCTGGGGATGGATGGGTCTAAGAATAGATAGTGTAAGGGATTAAATGCAAAGATCCACCTTCGCAGTGTCATTCTGAAATAAGTCAGTATTGTTACTCTCAACCAGCCCTTCCGCTTCTCACCAAAAATCTTTCCAAATACTATTATTTAATTTTTAAAAATTCTTTTATGATATTGAATTGATTTCTGATGACAAAGAGGGAAGGGTTCTAAAATTAGTGGGTTGGTACATTGAAGGATAATGCGGCACAAGCTTGATGATAAATTTCAATCATGGCTTTCAAAAAACCTCTAATTTAGTCCATCTCTTGCTCACTTAAATTTTTCAGGAGATTCTCTAAACGAGAGAAAAGAGATTAACGTCTGATGTCTTCAAGGGTATTAGAACAAAAATTGAGCCACAATTAATTAGTCTCAACCAAATTCTAGCTTTCTACATGGCTGATGATACATTTTTTCTGAAGCTTGATTCTCCCATTTCCATTCTTCAAAGTCCAGGATGCTGCCCTCTCCATTACTTTGTCTAAATAGCACGCAAATATTTTAGCTAACTACCGAAATAAATCATTATGAACATTCAACCTCAAAGAAAATTATAGCAAATAAAAATGCCTCCACAGGCTGATTCATCACAGGAGAGCCATGCGCAGGGTCACAAACTTGTAGGTTAAAATGGGTTCAGACCACCCATTCTACAAACTCCCAGAGTGTCTTGGGAACAGGTCTTAGTGGTTCTTTTTAAGCTGTGTGCTTAGGACCCAGCACAGAAGTGAAACCTCAGTCCAGCTTACAGCCCTGAATCATCGTCCAAGCATGCTTCTTTAGTTGAAGTTTATCAATGTTCTTTATGCTAAGAGAAAATAAAAAATCATTAGGGATAAAACCCCACGTATACACAATTGCACAATTATCTTTTAAGGTATGTGCTCTAAGAGTGTTGATATGCTGACCTCTTTGTAATCAGGGTGGTGATCTTGGAGAGCATCAGATCCTTTTACTCTTGTGCTCACCAATATGAATTTCTAAAGAATTTTGGAGTTGTCCCTTGATATCTCTCTTATATGGTCACATTATAGAACTTTAACAATTTTCTACCCAAAGGATCTTATAGGAGAGAAAATCCAAGTTCACACCACCTGTCTAGTCTGATCAGGAATATGGACTTGATATTTTTTTGTAGTCTGCCACCTTTTAGACTGATAGAACAATATCATCTGTTATTTGTGAAAAACCTCAGTACGTCACCAGGAAATCTTGATTTCAGGGGGAAAGAAGCAAGCAGAAAGAAAGAAAGAAGCACAGGTCAGAATGTCTAGTAGCTAGGGACAGGCAGGAAGGAGGAAAAATTGAAAAAGGTACAGGAAAGAGAGAGTAACTGCTGAGCTTCAAGTTGCTATTAATTTAGCTAACAACTGTCTAGACTCGGGAAAATGGCCCATGAAGTCAGAAATTCTATTCTCCCATACTAACGCAGAACAGGTTCCATGCACAGAGAGCAGAGTGATCATTATCTAAGTGCTTCCTTTCATGAACTAAATCTAGCAACCCTAGAAAAGTCCAATATTAAGATATCATTGTGTCACCGATACATCTTCCACAGTTCTTTCCCTTTCCTG
>NW_008331995.1:7677067-7749260 GCF_000622305.1 Nannospalax galili | reverse complement strand
TTTGTCTTTTTTGAGACAGGGTCTCTCTGTAGCCCCAGCTGTCCTGGATCTCACTATGTAGACAGGCTGGCCTTGAACTCACAGAGATCCCCTAGCCTCTGCCTCCTGAGTGCTGGGACTAAAGGCGTGAGCCACCACTCCCTGCCCTTTTCCATGTTCATAGATTACCAAATTTACACCGCTTGATGTTTCTGTTCTATTGGATTATTCTCCTCTCTTTCTTACTGTCTTTTCTAACTTTTTCTTGAAAATAGAATTCCTGTGGGGACGATGGCTCACATTTGTAATCCCAGTGCTTGGGAGGCAGAAGCAGAAAGATGACTGTGAATTTGAAGCCGACCTGGAATACATAACAAGCAAGACATTGTTTCAAAAACAAACAAACAAAAAGAAGGAAGCAGAGGATTTCTGTTTTTAACAAAAAATATTTTTCTAACTTAAGATAATTGTTAGCTAATTATATTTAAAAAAACAATTAAGGAGTTGGTAATTCATCCCAAGGTACCCTTTACACTAGATGATTTTAAGCAACAATGTGTCTCAAAATTTTGTTCTGCTTACCAACTGTGGGAAGACTGAATGATACATGTCTCCCATAAGCACCTGTATGCGAACACTAAGTCCCAAATTGGTGGTACTGCATGGTGAGGTTATGGAACTATAAGAGGTGCAGCCTTGCTGGAGGACATACGTCACTGGGGGTGGGCTTTAAGAGTTTATAGCCTGGCCCTGCTTCCTGTTCTTGCTCTCTACTTCCTGTGTGTGAATAAACCATGACCAGTCTGCTTCCTGTTCTGGCCTCCTGCTGCCATGCCTTCCATATCATTATGGATGCTCCCTCTGAAACTGTAAGCTACATTAAACTCTTTCTTCAATAAGTTGCATGGTGTTTTAGCACAGCAACAGAAAAGTAACTAATACCCCATTGTTAAACATTGTAAAGTTAGGGATGTGTTTTTGTACCTAGGGAAGTCCTAGCCCTCAGTGGAGTCTATGGGAAGTTCAAGGCCATTTCCAGCACCTTCTTTACCATTTCACCAAGAACAGGACACATTCATGACTTCAGCATATAGTTCTTCCTTTTTAACTTAGTCACCCATCTGAATAAACAGACCAGGTAAGTCAAATGTTCCCTAGTCTGCTGCCTCTCACTTCTTTTATTCTTTTTTCTCTGTCACAAATGTGAAGATTTGGTATTCACATACGTTGGGTGAGTTTAATCATTGAGGTTAGGCTCTCATCTCTGAAAACAAACCAAAGTGACCCACCGTGGCCAGTGAGGTCTGTGGTAAAGTGTGGAATCAGCTCTCTACTCACCGACAATAAAATATCCTGCCACTTCCCTTTGCCTTTTCCACACATGCGTCTCTCAGGGTACTTCTGAAAAACTCCCAAGATGTGGGCAAAGCAAACCAGGCAGGAGAAGGAAGGTGCATGTAGTGGCTGGGTGTGGTCCTCTGACAGCAGCTCTGCTGTTCACCAGCCTGCACCTTGGGCAGACAGCTTCTTTTCTCCAGTTCTCTGCTTTACCTGGAGAGACAGGAAAAACTGCTAATAAACGTCAGACATTTGTGCTATTATTCCTGAAAAGCTGACCAGCTCTCATCTACAAGCCTGTAGCCTCTACTCTGATCAGAAAGATTATGTCTACCTCATTTTTAATTTGTGGAAAATGGAAGAAATTGATTGGTAAACACTAAACAAATCTATCACTAAAAGTAACAGTATAACTGATAAGGTTTTGACACAGTCTAACAGTGAGAAGCAGGAAAAACATGCATTAGCTGGGCTAGTGAATGTCTAGTCTGTGTCAGTCACTGTGGAACACAAGAAATGTATAAGACATTATTTGGAGGGTCAAAAAATTCTCTCAGTGTGCCTGAGGAAGTGAGACAGACATAAAATAATGAGAAGTAAGTCCTAAACAGAACTGTTAGTGACTGAAGCAGATCTGAAATGAAGGCAGGCCAGTGTGGGTGATAACAGTTGGGAAAGGGGGAGGAAGGAAGTACTGAAGTTAATCTGGATGAAAAGGTCAGATTTAAACAGGAAAAAGGACAAAAAATAGGAGCATTCTAGAAGAAGGGCTCAACATGAACACAGGAACAGAGATAGAAAGAGACATGGTAAGAGATGAGGTAGAAAATATACTTTTTTTCAAAATATAAACAGACAGGCAACAGGGCATGGTGGTGTACACTCATAGCAACTGAGACAGTAGAATATTGACTTCAAGGCTGGCCAGGGTTAAATAAAGAGTTCAAGGTTAGAACAAGACCTTGCTTCATTAAAACAAACCGACAGACAATGACAAAGGTTCAGCTAAATTTGGGACAATGGAGGAATGGAAGGCCATAATAGTTACAGTTAGAAACATAAGACAGCAGACTCAAAAGTCAAGCATTTTTGAACTGTGAACACTGCTTCCCACAGTTGAGTTCTCAATGGTGGTTATGAGGAATAGCTACACTCTAAGTCATCTCTGTGCATAGAAAGTGGAAGACTAAAGAGAATTGATTATATCATTCCTACCCTTGGAGATGGGAAATTATTTGGCAGATTTTACAAAAAGGGGTAAGAAGACAACTTCTGGAGACAGATTATAAGATAAATTGCGATTTTGCAGCTCTAAAGTCTCAGTAAGTGCTGGGGATCTAGTGGAATGCTCCAGTAAGAAGCATACATCTACTTCTTCCAACTATTCTAATTAAAAGAAAACACATGAAAATACCAACCAGACATGTCTTCAAGAGAAATGAATGCATTCATTCTTTCCTGCATCCTCATGCTAAAACAAATAATCAAAAGTATTTTTTAAAACAGCAGGGTCTATTTCATTTGAAAAATGGTGGCAGCTACTATTTCCTGTCAGGATGAGAAAGTTAAGACAAATCACACTGGAGTCTTACATGCCCTTCAGTTGTACACCAAACTTCATCAGAATCAGTGAATTCTTTAATGATATTCTTGAGAAACAATCCAAGAAGACAAAGCGGAATGATAAGATGCTGAATCCAAAGGGACCCTTACTTCATCGAGTCAATTAGAATTGCGTTTGGAATTTACGATGCAAGTCAAAGTGCTACATAGATTTTGCAATAAGAAATGAAATTAGTCCCATAAATGTTCCCAATCCAAAGACCAAAAGAACCAGGAAAACACAAAGACTTGTAAATCATCAGGTGTCTTTTCTGCACTGACAGACTCGTATCACAGGCCTTAAAGATGTCACGCTATGCAGATTTGGGGGCTGATTGGGGGACAAATGCTGTCATTTAAATTCTCTGGGTTACAATGCAGACAAGTCTGCAGAAATACCTGTGTACCAACTCCAACTCAAGGACAAGGAATGTGGGAGGGACAAAATCTCTATGCAGCCTTCCAGTCACCACTCAGCAGGTAACAGGACTCTCCATCACTGCCCACCTCATCATCTGGTGCCTGAACAGGTTTAGCGCTCTCTCGGCATCTTTCTTCCTCTTCCTCTTCATGAGGATTACTTTTATAAAACTGTTGATAGAGATTTCACAGGCTTCTTTGAAAATAATATTAAAAAAGTAATGACTCCCAGGCTTTAACCACGCATGAGATAAGTCTCCATTGCAAGCAAGTTTTTAAAGTCAGGATCATTGCTTGCAAAAGCATAGATTTGTAGAAATACATTTCAAACCTTGCTAATTGGAGGAGAGTATGGTCCAATTAATTTTGTGGCTTGAGAACAATCCCCAAATCATGAAATATATAATAATGGTTCTTGTTTTTTTCCTGTTAATATCACCACTTATGAGAAATACTTTGAGCTATTGAACTGAAAATGATTTGAATCCTAATGACAATTAATTATAAAACAAGAGAGGGATTTTGAAAAGTAAAATAATAATCAGGATTAGTAGAGATAATTTGGCATTATTTAAACAAGCTTTCTTAATAAATCACTCTCAGCATTTTGCCACTTCATATTATCATAAGTATTTTATTTAATAAACTCCATCATTTTCATTGACTAAAAATTTTTAAATAGAGTAAATGATTACATGGTAGCTTCTTTAATACTTTAAAAAATTTATGCATATGTGTGTGTGCCTGCTTGTCTACATATGTATCACATGTGTGCAGGTGCCTGCAGAGGCCAGAAGAGGGTGTCATATGTCCTGGAGCTGGAGTTACAGATGATTGTGACCCATCATGTGGGTGCTGAGAACTGAACCCAGGTCCTCTTAGAGAGAGCCAGTGCTCTTAACTGCTGAGCCATCTCTCCAGCCCCCAAGCTAACTTCTTTCTTGAAAAGTAAATATATTAAGCAGAAATAAAAGAAAATCACACATGAAGAAATACATATCTTTTTAACTGAAAATGTTCAGTAAACTAATTACAATTACAGGAAGTAGTTTTAGTTAACTCTTACTGAAGTAAGAGTTTCCTCTGGGCCTCTCTTTTTCCACCCCAGTACCTCATACACAAACACACACACACACACCAGTACCCCATACACATACAAACATACACATACACACCACATATACATACATGCATATACACGTATGTATACATATATGTATACATACTATGTACAACTACACACGACTGTATGTACACACATATACATACATACACAGGTACATGGACATGTATATACATTCATACAAATATGCGCCATACATATAAATATACACACACATATATACATCTATGAATACACATACATGGCACACAAATACACACATATACCTACACACATATATATATACACACATATATAAACACCCCCCCACATAAACACTATTCTTTTTATGACTTGCCACTATGGTGAGAGAGGAAGCACTCTAAAATCATGTCCCCTGGAAAAGAAACTCTTGGTGTCCTTTTTATTTTTAAATTTACTTTTATTGTTTTAAGTATTTATGTGGATGTACGCACATGTAGTGGAGAAAGAAGGCATCAGATCCTTGGAGCTGGAGTTACAGGCAGTTGTGAGCCAACCCACACGATTGATGCTAACCAAACTCGGGTTCTCTGTGAGAGCAGTAGGCACTCTTCACCAAAAGCCATCTCTCCAGTGCTTCCGGATTCCTTCTTTAAGCTACGTGGCATCACAATCTCCAGTCTTCTTGCACTGAAATGCAAATATTATAACCTGGCAGCTCAAACCCTCACTTACCATGACCTACACTGCCACATGTAGCTCTGCCACTGTCATTGGACGGCGCCAGAAAGTCTGTTTACACATTCTAAACTTCACTTCCTTCACTGGTAAATAGCAACTCACATTCATTTAACAATGCACATTTCATAGGATTGCCAGGGAGAATAGGAAACAACACCTGTGACGTTTTGAAATGTGCCTGGTGAGTTACAGAGGGTGTTCAATCAACAGTAGCTGCAACTGAGAGATCATCATTATTATAAATTATTATTACTATTCCCGTTAACTAATGAAAAAGGAATGAGACCCACGTTACCTCAGTCAGAGGCAGAAGATGGAGGAGAGTTGGTGGAGGGGGAGCACTTGTCAGTTCTAGTGCCTGTCTCCCCAGGGACTGAAAGCCTGCAGGGGCACCTCTCTGACAAGTCTTTCTACAACCAGGCCTAACACTGCTGACACCATCCACCTTGTTTAATTAGATGGTATGTGTGTGTGTGTATGTTGCATATATATATTCTTAAATACATGTATAGAGGCCAGAGGTGGTTGTCAAGTGTCTTTTTCTACCACTCTCCACCTTGTTTTTTGAGACAGGTGTCTCACTGGACCTGGAGCTCACTGATTAGTTAGACTGGCTGGCAGCAAGCCCCTGGGATCCTCCCATCTCCACTTCCCAGTCCTCGTATTGCAAGCCACCATACCTGGCCTTTTACATAGGCTCTGGGAACTGAACTCAGGTCTTATTGCTTACACAGCAAGCACTTTACCCTCTGAGCCATCTTCCTGGTCCTTATCTTGATTTTTGAGATGGGCCTCTAATTTTCTGGAAGTCACTGAGTAGGTTAGAGTGGCTAACCAGTGAGCCCCAGAGATCTTCCTCTCTCTACTTTCCCCAGTATTGAGATTTCAAGCATGCACCAACATGCCTGACTTTTGTATGTGGGTTCTGAAGATCAAACTCTAGTCTTCAGACTTATAAGGTAAGTACTTTGTCAACTGGGCTATCTCCTCAGCCTCATTTCTTCAAATGTTTTAGTGCTTTATTGTGGGAGCAAAAAGAGATAGAGAAACAGAGAGGTCTTTAAAAAGGAAAGAAAGGAATAAGATGACGTTTAGACTCCAAGTTATGCTCAGTGTACACTTCTGGGGAGAGGGCTTATCCTTGAGGACTGGTTGGTCCTTGCTCCGGCGCCCGCTGTACCACAGAAACACTGCCATTTGTCCAGCGTGGAGAGGGCTGTTGAACATACACCCTCTGCCTAGAAGGAGTAGAAACAAGGAGAACTTTCCCAAGCTTCTGGTTTCAGCATTAGAAAAGATTTCTTCACAGAAAGTCTTCAGGGAATTCACAGTCCACGAAATTTTAATATTTTCTGTATCGGTTACTTTGCTCACTGCTGCGACAAAATTCTGACAAAAGCAATTTGAGGAAGAAGGCGCTTATTCTGGCTCGTGATTCCATGGTGGGAAAGTCACGGTAGCAAGAGCTTGAGGTGGCTGATTAAACTGCATGTGCAGTCAGGAAGTAGAGAGAGAGGAACCTGGTCCTCGGGTTGCTTTCTTCTTTTTTTAAACATTTTTAAAAAATTTTTTTATTTCTATGTGTATGAGTGGATTGCCTGCATGTAGGTAAGTGCACCCATGTCATGCAATGCACATGGAGGACAGAAGAGGCTGTCGGATCCCCTGGAACTGGAGTTACAGACAGTTGTCAGCTGCTATGTGGGTGCTGGAATTCAAACTCTGATCTTCTGCAAGAACAACCAGTGTTCTTAACCACTGAGCCATCTCTCCAGCCCCTGTTTTCTTCTTTTTATTCAGTCCAGAACCCCACTTTTAGGGTAGAATGACGTCATCCACATGCAGGGTGGGTCTTCCCACCTCAGTTAACCCAATTTAGAAACTCTTTCATAGACCTGCACAGAGGCTTGTTTCTTGAGTGATTCTAGATCCTGTTACTCTGACAATCAGTACTATCACAGTTGGCAAACAAATTGTCAAGAAGTGTGAGATAAACAACTTCAGACATAGGCAAACAGCATACCTTATGTAAGACTTCTCAGAACCTTCAATGTGCTAACATGAATACTACTTTCCCAGGTAGCTAGTGCTGTTTTCACAAAGCATTTCATGGGATTCACAAGCTCCTACACATTTAGGAAGTGTTGGGCAAACCTTGAGATATCTTAATATCTTGTTTTGTCTTAACATTTTGATTTGGTTCCCAAAGTCCATATTTATCTTTTTAAGACGGGAATTTAGAATCCCTGTAGTTGTTCTTAGTAATGTTAGTAATGCTTTTAGTAATGTTCTTAGTAATGTCTAAAACACAGAGCTCTGAATTTTTAAAGCCACAAGTTTTAAGAGACACAGGAAGATGTACAACTTGTAATATGCATTTGACTTCTAAGAAAAAAGATATTTTTCTCAAACCCCAGTTTATATCTTGAGGATTAATTCTGAAGTTACAGTGGGTGTTTAAGGGAATATGGGGTGACTTCTCCTGTCCCTCAATATATTCCCCACAGGTGGCTGGAAGAAAATGAAGAGACAATGGTTTTGACTTCACTATAGGTAGATGTGTGGAGGAAGAGAGTGAACTCATGCCAGGAAGTATGGTGTCCAGAGGTAATAACTGCTCTGAAATCTTACAAGTGAACAAGAGTTGATTCCCTTCTTGTTCAGTGTGCCTTATTCTCTTTGTAGATGCCTCCACATGTTGGCAGTATGCTGGGGCAAGGATGCAGACACTGAGCTCTACTGAAAGGCAGGTTACAGTAGCCAATGGACAAATGTAGTGTCCCAGGTCAACATGAGCCTGGGAGTGGGAGGCTGTTTCTACTTTTGACAGTGTCTGCTAAGGGTCATTGAACTGGAGCCGAGACCATCATGGCCTTCCTGTAAATGGGCTCAATACAAAAGAAAAGTACACTTGGATTATGGCAAAGTAAAGATTACCAATAGCTATGTAAGAGTCCCTGGATCCCACCAGCCTTCTAGAAAGCCCTCTAAAGTTCACCTCTCAGGAGGAGTCAGTTCTTTTTCTCCTGAATCCAGTTGGAGGAGAGGGAGCTGCTGCTTCTACACTGTAATAAAGAAGTAGTTGAATAATCCACTCCTAGTCTTAAAAATTCATGCAAAATTTGCATTTCTCCTTCATAATACATCCATGTTTGTTTTAAAAGAAATATACGTTAAATTATTTACCTTTGAGCAGAGTTGACTTTCCAGGAAGACGTGTCATGTTTGCACAGTGTCTTCTTACCCTTCGTTGCTGAGAGCCCACTGTTGTGGATTCCAGGTTTCAGCTGCACGTTATGGAATAAGAATGCAATTGTGTCATGCTGAGTCCTTTCAACCTTACTATCCTGAAGGCAAAAGAAGGAAGTTTGAAACAAATGAAGATGAAGAATTTCTTTTAGGTGGTAGGCTTAAGCATCAACGATTGGCCTCCAGTTCTGAGAGTCTCACTGACAACAATTCACAATAGCAATGTGACTTACATTTTCTAAGCATTTACTCTCTGCCCCATGCCTTACATTTCGGTTCTTATGACTCTTGGGGTAGTAACTATTATTATCTATAGTTGATAAATAAAAACAAAAACTTGCAAAGATTTTAAAATAGTGTATGAGAGTATAAAAAAGAGAGTCAGGATCAAAACCTAAACAATTTGGCAACCCATCCACTTCATCGTCCTCACCATCACCATCATTACATCACCACGGTCTCTATCATATCACTATCAGCAGCAGCAGCAGCATCACCACTATCATTGCCATCATCATTATCACATTCAGTATTCTAGTACTTTATATGAATAACTCCTCCAGAAGATACTGCTATTCTTTTCTCAAAACCAAAACTTTCCACTGAAAACCAGGAGTGAGGCGCAGAAAATGCCACCACACTAAAGCCCCCCCCTATAAAATACTCATGGCTGTAATTTCTAACGGTGGTATCATTCCTTTCCACGGTTGTTACTGGAGTATACCAGAGCCCTTCTTGGAAACGTAGTGAAAGAAGCAAGTAGGAGAATTTGTTTCCTGTTGTTGCTATAACAAATGTTCACAAATTCAGTGGCTTCAAACTGTAAATGCACCACCTTACTAATGGAGAGGTTAGACATCTAAAAGGAGTCAACAAAGTTGAGTTCCTTCTGGAGGCTAGGGGAGAATCTATTTCCTTGTGATCTAGAAGCTTCTAGGATCTTCCTGCATTCTTTGACCTTGGCTCCTTCCTCATCTTCAGAGTCAGTCTTCAAATTTGTGTTTTATTTTGACTTTCCCCACTTCCTTCACTTATAAGGACTATGGTGGCTATGCTGAATCCACCTGGATAAAGATCACAAGATCTTTAGCTTCAGCCCATCTACAAAGTCCTTTTGCCATGTGAAGTTTGAGTTTCCGGGAGTTAGGATAGTAATACCTTTGAGAAGCAATATTCTGCTGAGACAAACGAGATTGTCTAGAGGCTGACATAAAAGTGCTTGAAGGTCAGTTCCAGTTTCATGAATTCAGCTTGGGGTCGCACGTCTCCCTTTGCTTCAGGATCCCAGGTTGGGTACAGTCTCTTGTGATCTGTCTGGGAGGGGAGGGAGCTCAGGCCAAAGGGTGGAGATTATTCACAAAATTACCCTTGTCTCTTCTACACAAAGGTCATGATTCCTTTTAACCCAGAGCTCTGCTTCTTCTGATTGCTGGGATGCCTTCACCTATGGCAATTTATTCCACATATACTTCCAGAAGAAGTTTCCACAGGTCTTGCTTTAATAATTGTGTTTTAAATCATCTTCAGAGCAGTGATTATTTCCTTCTTTAGGGCTGAGATCATTGGTTTCCATGCTTCAAATAGCAAGTGATTTATTTGTTTTGTAGTCTAGGTTCTTGGATTCTCTCCCGGGCATTTAAATGGGCATTATCAGATTTTTCCCTGTCTTTGTTTTCTTTTCTATTAGAGAAGTGGAACTGAAACACTCACAGTTTTCAGACACTTCATAACCAATTAACATCACGTCTGAAATTTTAAAAAGCCTTTAGACTGAGCAGGGAAAGATAGCTCAGTGGCCACAGTACTTATCAGACAAGCATGAGGACCTAAATTTAGATACCCAGCACCCACATGAAAGTCAAATTGAAGCAGTGTGCATCTGTAACCCCAGCACTGAATGGGGAGGAGATAGGCATATCCTTGGAGCTCACTGGCCAGCCACTTCCAGCCTAACTGGTGAGCTCCAGTTCAGTGAGAGTCCCTGTCTCAAAAACTAATGTGGAGAATGACAGAAGAAGATACCCAGTACTGACCTCTTGCCTCCATATACCTAAGCACACATTTGCATGTACACACACACACACACACACACACACACAAGCATACACATCACACATGCACACACATTACACATGCACAATAAAAAATAAGTCTTTATATCTATGTTCACTTGTCTCACATGCAGTTCCTATATTGAAGCTGGGAGAAGGGTCCTACATGTGAGAATGTCATTGATTAGGCCCTAGCAGTAGGTATTTTCTAAGCTGTAGCCAAATCTCTGAGACCCAGGATAGAGTTTGGAAGAAGATCTGAAGAGAACTGCGTTGTTCTGCATAGGAAAATAGGACATTGATGTCCTTTGTTTTAACCTCCTTAGAAAGGAGCCATAGACAATATGTAAATGAATTAAAGTAACTGTGTTCAAATAAACTTTAAAAATAGAAGTGATGGGGGAGACTTGGTCAGTGAGACATAGTTTGCTTATTCCTGGCCTAACTCTTTTTTTTTTTTTTTTTAGCGATTGAAATAATCAGATTTATTATTTTGCAGTCTGTCAGATGTCAAACATGGTCCTTACTGGACTGACATCCAGATGTTGACAAGGCTCATTCCTTTCTGAAGGGTCTGGTGGGGGGAGGTTCATTTCTTTGTCTTTTCCAGCTTCCGGAGACTTCCCTCCTTCCTTGGCTACAGGTCATCGACGTCTCTCTCCAAAGCTGGGAACAGCAAATCAAATCATTCTCATGTCACATCCTTCTGACCCACCTTTCTGGCTCTCCTCCTGCCTAGCCCTGAGGGGAGGTGCTCCTGCCATGGTATGCTACGATGCCATAGGCTCAAGAGAATGGGACCAACTGTCAAGGACTGAACCCTCCAAACTTGTAAGCCCAAATAAGCCTTGACTCTTTAAGTTGATTGTGTCAGCTATTTTGTTATAACGATGGAAAGCTGACAGCACAGGTAGGAATTAATTCAATGTGTATTCTTTGGTTATTTCATGACTGGGTTCCCTAGGATGGCAGTTTGAAAAAGGCTGCAGCACGTCCTGAGTGTTAGGACAGAATTTCTCATTCAGCATTTCAGGTTTTTATTAAGCAAAATGATAAGACATATGCTGTAATCAGTACATGCTCTTTCTTTGCCTAATGACACTAATCTGTTTTTATCTTAGTCATTTAACTGAGTTTCATGATTAGCATAGGCAGGGTTTGGAGGATTTTTAAATCTTTTTATTTTTTTTGATGTTTTTGCTTTTAGGCATGTTTGATTATTTATTAAAATCAATAAAATCAGCTGTGTCAACTAGTTATTAAAACTATAATTCTTTTATTGGCTTACATCAGGAGAGCTGAAACAAATGAACCACTAAAACTGTCCATGAATTCTTGATTATGAAGCAAGTTTCTTCAGTGGTGGCCTACATACTTTGCAGTCACTGAAGCCTGTTTAGAACAAGTCTGTGCTATCTTTAGTCAATAAGGAAAAGGACCGAGTGGGTAAGCATATGTGCACCTCGTGCTCTCGTTTATGCTTTAAAATAAACACAAGTTTGAAAGAAGCAATGTGTTCCGGTCTTCGGAAAAGAAGTACCAGATCCTTGCTAAGGGAGAGTGGTGACTGGTATGCAAAGATGACTCCTGTCAATTTCTCCCCACCCCTGTATGTAGGACTCCAAACACCACAGGAGGATTCCTGAACTGTTGGGGCTAACGGACTATGGCGGAGGTGACACTACAGTTCAGTCAAGAGGCCAGACACTGCCCTCTGGTCTTCACCAAGCCTTTGTGGGCTTCTACGTTCATAGTAAGAGGCCAGATGTCCACCTCTGAAAAAGCTTAGGTCAGAATACAAAATGATGAGGCACCACATGGACAGAGAAATGCAGAGCTGCTATGCTGGCTGAATAACATCTTTGTGTAGCTTCCAGCCCAGCCTACCCTACTAGGGACAGAACTGGCCAGATGAGCATCTCAGCTCTCCTGATGAACTCAGTGGGGATAGGAACAAATCAACCTCATTTCCCATCACTTTGGGGATCTTTTACCTAACAATGGGTGACTTAAACAAAGAAAGAAAGGATAAGGAACGAACACATTTTTTTCAGGTAAGTGCTCAAAATATAAACACCTGATTACGGGGCTGGAGAGATGGCTCAACACTTAAGAGTACTGACTGCTCTTGCAGCAGACCCAGGTTTGGTTCCCAACACCCACATGGTGGCTAACAACCTTCCATAACTCCAGTTCCAGGGGATTTGACACCCTCTGTTGGCCTCTGTGGGCACTGCACACAAAGGTACACTTACATATATACAGAAAAATATGCATACATGTGAAATACTAAATTATACATATATTAAAAACATTTGGTTGACCAAACGAATGTCCATTGACTTAGGAGTAACACTTGCCTTCAAAAATTCAAAAAAAGAATTCCTCTTCTGAAACACTGCAGCGAAGAAAGAAAATGTAACACCACACAGCTCAGAAGATGTTAGTCTAAAGTACAGAGTCAGAGTTGGCTCCAGGCCTAGCTCTGCCACTCAGTGAGAAGATGTTGGACTGCTCAGTCACCTTCTGAGCTGCCACTGTGTTACCAGAACAATGAGAAAAGCCAGAGACAGAAACAACAGGGATTGTAAGAGAGGTTAATGGGGGTCATCCGGCTTCAGTTCACAGCCACAAAGAACCATAAGCATTAGTGCTTAAACATGAGATCTATGATTATATGTAATCAGAGAAAGATACTTGAGGATAGAAAACATAACATTTTCCATAAGACTTTAAATTTGTATTTCATTAGGACTCATTGCCTATTATGTAATATTAATTTTTTTTTTATGAGCTAGGGTCTAACTGTAGCCCCAGCTGGCTTGGAAATTACTATGCAGACCAGGCTGGTCTCAATCTCACAGAGATCTGAGATCTGCCTGCCTCTGTGTCCCAAGTGCTATGATTAAAGTCATGTGCCACCATGCCTGGTTAATATTAATATTTTAAAATGATAATTTGTGACTTATGTTATATTGCATTTTGTGTTATGTGTGTATGTGTGTGTAGGTGTGTATGTGTATGTGTGTGTGTATGTGTGTGTTTTTATGTGTGCATGTGAGTGTGTGTATGTGTGTGTGTATGTGTGTGTGTGTGTGTGTGTGTGTGTGTGTGTCTATTTGTCTGTATGTGCACCACACATGTTCAATGCCAGAGGAGCCCAGAAGAGGGTATCAGATTCCCTGGAACTGGAGTAACAGGTGGTAGTGAGACACCCAGTGTAGATGCTGGGAACTGACCCCAGTCCTCTGCAGAAACAGTAAGTGTCCTTAACCACAGAGCCAATTCTCCAGCTCTATTTTTAGCATTTCTTTACTTGTACTGTATTGGGAGCAACCAGAGATAGCATTTATCATGCATCTCTTTCTTCTCTAAGAAATCCTAGGTATTGCCTTTAGCTTTGTTTGGAGGATCGCTAGCTATACTGGGCTTCTAGTGCAGAACAGACCAACAATTCTGCTCAAATAGGAAACGAAGGGGAGCTGCCTGTGTATATTCAACTTATGGCCAGAAGGCCTCTCACACAGGAAGCTTTTCCACAGTCACAGACACCTTTGAAGACCTTGTCCAACCAATGTCCACTCTATGGGAATTTGACCAACTTTCTCATGTTGATACCTGACACTGCTCCATCCTAAGACTGGGGAAGCCACAAATTCATTGCAGCACTGTAACAGAAAAGAAGTTCAAAGATCCTGGTCAAGTGGGTTATAATAAGCCAGGAGAGTAGTCCTGTCCCTGAGTCATTCGAGACCAGAATGAAAAATCAGATAGAAAAGGGGTGAGGGACAGAGAGAGAAAGCAGGTGGTGAGCAGCAATAATTAGGAGAATAGGACAGAGGCCACTTTAAGCATGCAGACAAATGTCTAAATGGTCCCTTTAAATGAAGTGACAGGAGATGTCTGTAGGCTCTTAGCTCTATCCACAGGCTTGATCTATGCCCGTGTGGTGCAGGATTGAAAACCCTGTTGAGGGTAAATGAGACGCTTCTAGTATAAAGAAGTTAAACTTGTCCTTAAATGGGTTCCAGGGACTGGGGAATCCAGCCCAGTAGCAGGACCACATGCCCAGGACAGTGAGTTCATCCTCAGCATCGCCAAAAAGAAAAAAGAAAAAGGAGCTAAGACAACAAAATTCTAAGAAATCATGACACTGATACAGTTTTAGATATGAAAGTTGACTAGTACCAATGTTTTCATGATGTATGTAGAATAATAACAATAGATTTATTAAATATACTTTGTAATTTTCTAGCAGTTTTTTAATGGTATCAAGAAACCTTGCGAAATCAAGACACTCTTCCAAACTGTTGAGCCCCATCAAAGGAAAATGGTTTGTAGTATGAAATGAAAGAACTGTCAGAATGGCTGAGCAATGGTGGGGGCCTACCAATGAGCTTGCCCACATGAAGAGCTAACTAAGAAGCTATGGACTGTGGATGGCTCTTAGAAAGCTGTTTATCATCTTTGTTTCTGCATGAACACATACGAACAAAACACAGGTAAGTTACCAAAAATATAAATAATGCTTTACCCCCAATTACATGAATAATGTATCTTCTCCTCCTCTTTTGTAAAAGAAAAAGAAGGAAAAAAAGATGCTTTTAACATTGTAAGAAATTAAGCACCCAAGAGAAGAAAGAAAAATGCTAGTAAATATATAAAATATATGCAGATTAAAGCAGTATAACACCATTATCATCTGTCAAACTGGCAAATTAAAAAAATTAATTCCCAATGAAGGCAAAATAAAGACACTTTCATTCTACAAGACTAAAAGAATTTGTCACCAGCAGATACTTACTAAAGAATATATTAAAGAGTGTTCTTTAAGCAGGAGGAAGATGATTCTGGATGAAAGAACAGAGATGCAACAACGGTAGAGACAGAACAAAAGAAAGTAAATATGTGGATATGTCAAAATGGGTATTAAATGTACAAGACAATAACGTTAGTGTCTTACTGGCTTTTCTGATGTCAAAATGAAATCGATGTATCGTATTCATCATTAGGAGGTAAACAGCATTAACGTGGCTAGCATGAAAGTTCACAAAGAGGTTAAAAATGCTAAGATTAGACTTCCACAATTCAAAGATGGATTCATAACTATGTGACTATCAAAAGAATAGAAGTGAAATGTTCATACTTCTGGAGAGAAATATGAGAAAATACATTCTATAAATCACCCAAATTAGTAACAAAGCATAAAAATAGACAACAGAAAAAGCAAAGAATACAGGATGGACATATAGAATATACCCCAAGACTCAGGGAGCATTATGGAAGAGAAGGGTGAAAGATCGTAAGAGCCAAAGGGGGTGGATGACCACAAGGAAACAGTTTTCCAGACAACTGGTTAGTTACTTGTATGAACTCACAGCAATAGTGACAGCATGCACACGTCCTATGAAATCTTATACCAGACAAAATCCCAGCATAGACATGGGAAAGTGGGTAAAAAAAAATCCCTACCCAACCTAAGGAACTTTTGGCAATCGATGGTTGCTGGGAGGGGGAGAGACAGTGTCTTACAGGAATAGGACTCTTGGTGAGCCCCGTGGATGGACCCACACTGAAGATCATTTGTGGGCACAGGTCAGACTCTATAGGCTGTATTATTCATATAATATATAAGGGAATTTAAGAGGTAAGGGAAAGTTTATATATCATCTAGCCAGACAAACATTGAACAATTGGACTGAATGTTTGAGATACCAAAGATCATGTTGCTATCAACTGAAGCAATAAAGTCAGAAAAAAATTTTAAATGGTTTTTGGTTACAAAACATGTAATATATAAAATTTAAATACATGTTTTAAATGTGAATTTACTTTTTCTAAATTCAGTAAGAATTATCTTTTCACTCAGTAATCATAGATGCTTATTACGAATAATCCTTACTTACTCATGCACCATGAGTTGGAACAATATAAGCTGGTCTACAGGTTGGACATGAAGCTGCGGACAGGATGGAAGTTGGTCACCCTGGACTACTCGGCGTCAGATGCTGCTTGTCATCTTGCCTGAATGTTGGCAATGTCCTTCAGATGTTCTTCATCCTTCAGTTTCTCTTGCTGCAATTTACTCTAAAGAGAAAGAACTCAGGCTACAGACCTAGCCCTTAGCTATCAGAGGACAGGGAAACCATGCCACCATCCCAAGAGAAGTGTGCACCATGAGAAGTGAAGGTTTCTAAAATAAAATCCAGATGCTATTTAGGAGGCAGAAAGAACCTTCCAGGTCCTTTACTTTGTGGGTTTTCTTTTTAAACAGGACATATGTGCCACGTGTGCATATATAACATACAGCATCTTTAGAACTCAAGGAGTAACTTCATTTCTGTATTTGCCTTTGATCCTAGTTCCATGAGGGCAACAGTTGTGCCAGTTTCTGTCTCTCTTTCCTCCTCCCTGCTCTCTTCTCTCCCTCTTCTTTCCTTTCTCCTCCCTTCTCTCTCCACTCTCTCTCTCTCCTTCCCACCACTCACCCTCTCGTACAAGGGGCGAGATGTAGACTTCTAACTCACTATCAAGTCCTTCAAGGCTGACCTTGAACTTCTTCTGATCCTGATTATTAGGATTATAGGCCTGTGCTACCATGTTTGGCCTATGTGGCTAGGGATCTATCCCAGGGCTTAAAGCATGCTAGGCAAAAACTTTATCTACTGAGTTCTATCTCCAACCCAGTATCACCTTCACTTCTGGTTTTGTTTGTTTGTTTTTGTTTCTGTTTTTTTTCCAGTACCTAACAAGAATATCCCACAGCCACAAGAAACATAATAAATAGTGGCAGAGGGACTTGTTTAAAATGTAATTCTAGGGGCTAGAAAAAAGGCTTTGTGGTTAAACACTGGCTACTCTTCCAGAGGACCTGGCTTCAGTTTCTCAGCAATGACATGGTGGCTGACAACCATCTGTAACTCTAGTTCCAGGGAATTCAACTCCTTCTTCTGGCCTCCATGGGCATTGCATGCACGTAGTATACCTACATCCATGCCAGCAAAACACATATACACATAAAAATAAATGAATAAATAATATAATGCAATTCTACAGAGGAGAAAATGAACAAGAGAAAGAGAGAGACAGAGACAGAAAGACGGAGAAAGACTTTTCTAGGACCTGTGGTTTCTTTGCAATTATGGAAGAATATAAAGAAAATTAATCATTACAATAAGTTATTTGGGCCTACAAAATTGCTTTCTCTAGGGATTTTGCAGTGTCATTGTTAGAAAAGCTGCACCTCACCTCGCCCTGCCTGATCCACCCCATTGTGTGTCCACAGACAGTCAGGCAGAAAAGGCCTCATTGTCCAATGGAACAAACTAGCTTCAGCGGATAACCCCTCCCCCCACACACATACCCAGGCTCAGCTTCTCCAAGGCCTGGGGAAATAACGACTTGTGGAAAGATAAATAGCACAGGGTTATTTGGTCATTGCACTGGGGCTCCATCTCTTTAGAAGTCTGCACTGACAGCAAAAACATTGTGGAGTGTCTAAATAATTTGAATGATATTAGGAGGGAGACCCTGGTAAGAGGAGAGCCGCTTGATGACAGCAAGCTGACAATGGAACAGAATTCTGTGGGCTCAGACGATCGCAAAAGCAAACAAAGGGGGTATTGTCCTCTGCTGTGATTGTGTAATGCTGTAATTTATGGATGAAGTGGAATTTCAAACAAAATAAACAGACTTGAATTGTTAACTAATACAGTGAGCTTAGAACATTCTGTTATGTGCGAAATGAGAAAGCTTCCTATACTCTTACTTGCTAAACAGAAATATGTTTATATTTGGCAGAAAGCCTTTCCTTTGTTTTTGCTAGCATCTTGACAGGATCCTTCTTTCTTTATTCCCGAACACACATAGAAAACATGAGTGAAAGAGGAATATTGTTAATATATACCATTGAACAGTTATGGTATAGTTTTGGAAGTTCAAAAAAAGCTATTTCAGCAGCCAGGCAAAGCCTTTTCTGTAAGAGTGTCAGTTAACTTACTCTGGTCTTTGAAACTTTGATGCTACTCTAATCACAGATGCTGTGGCCATGTGAGGAGGAAACACTCACCACAGCCATACTAACCTCTTCTCTATTTCTGGTAGCCTATGATGTTATGACAAATCAATTCAGTGACAATTACAAAAGAGGACCACTTTTCTCCAAAATATAAAAAGCTGGTTAATACCTCAGTGGCATCACCAGCAATAGATGGCTGTCATTTATGGGCTGCTCTCATTCATCCTGTATTCCTGGGCGGAGGGCAAAAGATGCACTTTACATATCACTGCTGGGAACAGTATCTGCCTATAGCAGGTAACCAGCTAACATATGCGCTTAAAAGAGCAAACATTCGATTTCTTTATAGGTAAGGTATCATTCTAAATTGTAACTATGTTTTTCAAAAACAGAACAAAGTCTAAGGCAAAATGAACCAGAGCTGTTTATTCACAAAGGCATGGCAAGGGAACAGAGCTGCTGTTGTTTTCATTTCAGCAGGAGACCTTAAAAGGCAATGGACTGGAGAGAGGGCTCAGCAGTTAAGAGTACTAGCTGCTCTTGCAGAGGACCCAGGTTCAGTTCCCAGCACGCACATAATGGTTAACAACCACCTATAACTTCATTTCCAGGGGATCTGACACCCTCTTCTGGCCTCTGTGAACATTGCATACATGTGGTACACTTACATACATACAGGCAATACACTTACTTATACACATAAAATAAAAATAAAATGTGGTGGTGCATGCCTTTAATCCCAGGATTTGGGAAGCAGGGGCAGGCGAATCTCTGTGAGTTCAAGGCCAGCCTGGTCTATATAGTGGGTTCCAGGACAGCTGGGGCTACAGGGAGACCCTGTCTCAAAAAGACCAAAAAAAAAAATAAATAAAAAGTGAAAATTAAGGGCTAGATCTTCACCACATGAGATTTCTCTTGGTGGGCTGTGAGGGGACAGGCAAGCAATCTGGGGACTTCTTCAAGTGATGGCTTAGGGCAAAGATTTTCTGAAGCTTGTCATTTCTAATAATTTATGGGATCCAACAGGCTGCAGATTTTATAGTCAAAGTGTCCTGATGGCCCTTTGTCCCTTTCAGAGAAGCTGCTGGCATGATAGGGAGTTTCCAATGCCTGAATAGGCTCTCTCTCTCTCTTCTCTCTCTCTCTCTCTCTCTCTCTCTCTCTCATCTCTTAACTGGTTAAAAAAAACCTCTTAGAAAATGGATATAAATAAATAAAATAAAAATTCCACCACCACCAAAAACTTCTAAATAGATAAAAACAGGAGTCAGAAAACTTCATGAGAATTCACTTAGTGCAAGTAAACCTGTGTGCTTCTAGTCTAATCCTTTATTAATCATAGGTGTGCTCTCAGGACAAAGATATGTTTAATTTCCACTGAAACTTGGGTGATTTTGATGAAACAACGCAGCAAAGATTCTGGAATATACTTTATCTAAGTAGTATTATAGTTGCCCTACCCCCCCCAAATCCTTCTAAGGATTCACAACTTTACTATTGACTTTGTTCTTATTTATTAATTTATGAAACCACCATCTGGGCGGCCAGCACTAGTGACCATGGGAAATTTTAAGTAGGAATTAAATAGACCTTTGGCTTCCTGCCCAGAAAAAAAAGTCAGTCCTTGTATAGAAAACCAGGCAAAAGATAAAAAAGATTCCATTCTATCTATAATCCAATCTTCTTATGGCTTTAGTACAAGTTTCTTCTCAGCTAACAGAAGTCCCTGCAGAAGGTTTAAACAATCTCAACAATTTCATTATGTGAGCGCAGCTAAATTCAATAATGTAAAAGGGCCCAGAGAGTCTGCCCATATGCTCCATTCCCTACCCTTTCCTTCCCGGGAAAGGCAAAGAACTTGGCTCTCTGGAAACTGAATCTTCTCCAATTGCCTGGAGCACAAATCTTGCTTTGTTGACATCAACCGAGCTCTCCTGGGGACACACAAAGAAGAGAAGGAGCCATTAGAATTTCTCGTGACTCTGCTCGGAGCCAAATCTAGCCTTGCTTAAATGAATGAAAATGTTTGTTCCATGGCCCAAGAATCTATTTTGTCCATTTGAAAATTAATTAAACCGTAGATGTTCTTAGATGGATGACCCTGGCTGAGTTCCCAATATTAACAAGTTTACCCTGCAGCAAAAACATGGCCTTTTGGCTAAGCTCTTGCTACATTTGCAGCACTTTCCTAGGCACTAGCCAACTCCAGGCACATCCTCCCCAGCAAAAAACGTTTGGGAGTGCTTGGTAATAGAAAATGCTAGAAAGGACAGATTTTTCTTTATTTTTAAGATTTACTTTTTATTTTTTTAATTATATGTACGCGTACTGTGGGGTGGTAGAATATATGCACAAGTGTGCAGGTGCTCATGGAAGCCAGAGGCATTGGATCTCCTGGCGTTACAGGTGGTTGTGAATCTCCCAACATCGGTTCTAGGAAGAACTCCACTCTTAACCAGCTGAGCTCTCTCCAGCTCCAGGAAAGGTCTTTTTAAGGGACTAATTTAATCAATTTCTAGAGGTCTTACAGAAGATGTTAAAATCTACACTAGCATGTGCCTGTTGCCATCCACTTTTAATTAAACTGTTTTGAGGGCACAGGTGATGTGGCTTCTTGTACTTTTAGTGGAATCACGGGGCTGAGAGGTTGACAAGGACTATTAAGCCACAGATCTGAATGCAAATCTGCTTTCTTAGGCACAAGCCTGAAGTTACTGTGCTCACGACTGCCTCTCCCTGAGGCAGAACATTGGCATGTAAAATTCTGAGGTGTGGCATTCAAAAATAAATTCACATCTGCTTTAAAACTTAATCTGTACATTGCTGAATGTACAAAGGCCCTTAGTAAGTCTGCATGGCAATATAACTGATGTTTGAGTAGCTGCAATGTAGAAGTGAAAGCAGACGTAGTAAGAGTTGCTATAGTGTGTGGAATATAAAATTCTAGAAACTTCCAAAAATAGAGAAATGTCAGAAAACATGCCCAACTTTCTAGGGAGTGTTGCTTTGAGTCTTACAGGGTAGCTGTTCCCATCCAGCTGATTATGGCAAGGATGGATTTCTGACTTTTATGCAGCCCATTCATTGTCTTCTGATGACCAAGTAATTACATTCTCTTTCCCCGTTTGGCACTAGGGCTCAAGCTCTGCACATGTGCTCTCCTTATAAGGCACCCATGGAGCGTCTTTAGGAGCAATAGACAATAAACATAGATGTCAGTCAGACTGCATAGAGCAGAGAGTAACAGCTCAGATGCTGAGTGAAAGAGAAGCCATGTTCCCTCCCTCCCTCCTTCCCTTGCTCCTCCTTCCTTCCTTCCTTCCTTCCTTCCTTCCAACTTGGAAACATTTATCTTCCCACATCACCAATAATATATCTCCTCAGAAAAACATAGTCATATTAAGTATCTATGTCACTTCAAGCTTTAGTTAAAGTATCAAGAGCTTTGGTTTCACAGGCCAAGTTTTTTGCTTTAATAGGAAGGTAGATCATAAAAGTCTACAGGAGAATAATGGAGTAGATTACCCTGTAGTAAGAATTCTCCCTTCTGGAGGACTGGAGTTGTAGCTCAGTGGTAGAGTGCTTGCCATGAATGCATGAAGCCCTAGGTTCAAATTCCAATACTGGAAAAAAAAGAATAAAAAAGAGGAGGAGGAAGGGGAAGAAACAATTCTTTCCTGATGCTGGGATGGTGGCTTAGTCTGGAAAGCACTTGCTATACAAGGATGAAGACCAGAGTTTGGGTTCCTTGAACAAATACAAAAAGCCAGCAGACATGGTGGCCCCCTGTAATCCTAGCCCTTGGGAGGCAAAGACAGAGAATCCCCATAGCAAGCTGGATAGCTAAACTAACCAACATGGTAAACTCTGGGTTCAGAGAGTGTGCTGGATAGCTTCAGTTGTCAATAGGTAGGTAGGGGAAAACCTCAATTGAGGAATTGTCTCCCTTGGATTGGCCTCTGGCCATGTGTGTGGGGCATTTTCTTGATTGTTGAGTGATGTAAGGGCCCAGTCCACTGTGAGCAGTGCCACTCCTGGGCAGGTGGTCTTAGGCTGTATAAGAAAGCAGGCTGAGCAGGGGCCAGAGGAGCAAGCCGGTAAGCAGCATTCTTCCATGATCTGTGCTCCAGGCTTCCTGCCCTGAGTTCCTGCCTTGGTTTCCCTTGATAACGGACCATGAGGTATAAGCCAGATAAATCCTTTCCTCCCCAACTTGGTTTTAGTCAGTGTTTTTATCATACCCATAGAGAGAAACTAGAACACAAAAAGATCCTGCCTCAATATACAAGGTGAAGAACTATCCAGGAAGACACCCAAGGTTACCTTTAAGCACACACACATACACACACACATACATGTACACACACACATATACACTCATCACATACTTTGCAAACATTAATACACACATAAATTTACAAAAAAAGAATTTTAACAAGAGAATTCTCTCTACCCTTCGCATTAGGAGGTCATATAGTTTACATGTAGAGATATTTGCTTAGAAAAGCCCTTTCTGGACTTTCCTAATGTAACTAATTGGTTTTGGACAATTCTGCCTGCCTTCTCTAATTTTCAGTTTTTTCTATGCTTTTGTATGACCTTAACAGATTAAAACATCATCCCTACCTCTGTCCCCCAAAAGAAACTTATGTAGGTCTGGTCTTTTGAAAATCTATCACAGTCGGAAGTCCTTGGGTGGTGTGGTACCATGGATGTCAGAAAATGGATGGTTCTGAAAAGGGATATTAAATACTTCCCACTGTGGGGTATACACTGTTGAGGACCTGTCTTGATCTATATAAATCTAGGTCAATATGCAATACCTTCAGATGAGTTATAGAAGTCACAAAGTTTCCTTTCATGGGCTCATAGGACTACTTCAGGATGAAATCTTTTCCTAGTTGTGTGATAGGACTACCCACTTTCAGTTTCCCCCAGGTAACTCTTGCTAGTGCAGTGAATGGGTTAGAGGACCATAACTTTGCTTCCTTACTGTGTGCTTCCAGATTTGTTGAGATTCTCCTTTCTCATTTCAATAAACTCCATTTTTACTAGACTCATTTCAATGCCTGTCCACATGCTTTTCTGAGGATTTCTACCTTTTGGTCAAACCACAGCTTTCACAAAATATGGAACAAGCATCCAAAATAGTAGAGGAGCTTGTGTTTTCATTCTCTTGGTTTCTTCTACTTCAAGGTGAATGCAGAGAAGGAATCACTTTCAAACACTGGACTAACAAATGTCTATCTGGAAGTGCAACAGAGACACCCCCCAGGCTGATTAACTAACTAACAAGCACTATCAATTCAACAGAAAGCCTAAGTAGACAAAGATGCAAACATGACTCCTCATAAACCAATTGGAGTGGAGAACAGAAAGCCACAAATCAACAGTAACAATAAGTCCTGCCTCTCATGGCGCTTTAGAGTTTTCAAAGAACTTTCAAAGAACTTACTTTGTCACAACTGAACCTCACTACTGATTCAGAGGGAGGCAGCCTGAGATTAATGTGCCCAGACTTCAGAAAAATGAACCAGTCCTCCAACAGGACTTTCCTGAAGGAGTAAAGCAGAGTTGTGGGTGAGGATACACACTGAAGAGGAAAAGAGTTGGTGTGAAATTATGATTCCCATTTTTAATTTTGTGTGTGTGTGTGCACATATGTAGGCTTGCACATGCCACAGTGCACATGCGGAAGTCAGAGGAGGACTTTCAGGAGTTGGTCATTACACCTCGTTGAAGCAGAGTCCCTTACTTCTGTGATGCTGTGTACTCTGTTAGCTGGCCCGTGAGCATCCAGGACTCCTCTTGTCTTGTCTTCCTCCACGTCCCCATAGTAGTACTGGAATTACAGATGTGCACTGTCACATCCAGCTTTCATGTTTTTAAATTATTTGTATTTCTTTTTATTTTATGTGTATGAGTGTCTTGCCTCCGTGTATATAGGTGGACCCGTGTCATGCAATGCTCACAGAAGCCAGAAGAGGGCATTGGATCCCCTGGAACTGCAGTTACAGTTGGTTGTTAGCCACTATATGGGTGCTGGGAACCAAATGCAGGCAAGAACAGACAGTGCTCTTAACCATTTAGCCATCTCTCTAGCTTTAAAATCTTAGTGCGTGTGTGTGTGTGTGTGTGTGTGTGTGTGTGTGTGTTTGGGGGGAGGGGTTCTGGAGATCAAACTCAGATCATCATGCCTGTGCCACGAGCACTTTTACCCAGTGAGCTGTCTCTCCAGCCCCTTATTCTCATTTTTAATTAGCTGAATGGATAGACAGGTTGTTGACCCAAGTATGCTTCCATTTATTTATCTGTAAAATTGGACCGAGTGCCAATCAGTGCTGTACAAGCTGACGGGATCCTAATTTTATCAAGAATATAATGGTAAAATTCTCATTTATGAAGAACAGAGGCAAGTAAAGGCAAAGTAACTTGCATGGTGAGTGGCAGAATGGGCATCAAGCCCAGGCCTGACATCACAAGCCCAAGCACTACCTCGGGGCATCTTTGGAATCTCTTTTATTGGTTGGAGAGAAGATTAAATGGCATCAGGAGACAAGATGGTGTCTAGCACAGTGAAAGTTCAGTGCTGTACATAGTAACCAGTCATTCCTTCTTTAAAAAAAGTCTCACTTACTGGCTCTATTGGCCCTAGTTTTCACCATTGTGACAAATACTTGAGAGAGAACATTTCAAAGGAAAGATTTGTTTGGGTTCATGGATTTAGAGACTTCAGTCCACAGTCTGCTGGCTTTGTTTTTCTAAGTCCTGGTGAGGAGGAGCATCATGATGGAAGGGTGTAGAAGAGCAATGTTGCTCTTTGTTTGCCTGGCTGACTGAGAGAGGTCCCGGAGGAAGAGGTCAGGAAAAGGGTCATTCGAAGCCACAACCCCAGTGATCCACTCCTCCAACTAGGCCCAACTCCCTACTTCCCATATCTCTCAATAATGCTATTATATCAAGTCATCAATGGATTAACCCATTGTTGAAGGTGGAGCCCTGTTGGACCAGTCACCTCTCAATGGCGCCACAAGCTTGGAGATTAAGGAGATTCAATGCATCAGCCTTTGGAGGGACATCTCCTATACAAGTCACAACACTGGCTGTCCTGCACTATACAGTGGCAACTCCTCTAGGGCAGACTGCATGTGCTGTTTACCACGATGGCTTCAGAAAAAAGAATAGTGCCTGATACAAAGCAGAGGCTCAGAAACTATTCATGAATGGATGACTCCATCAATGAATGAATGAGATTCATAGTTAGTAGACTTTGAGGGAATTAAGGGAGAGGTCCAGAACAGACGCACAAGTTATTACTTTGAGTATGTTTTTCCTGAACTGACACATTAAAGAAATACTGTTAACATGAAAGTGAAGGCTCAACATACGGTATTGTTGGAAGCAGAAGAAAATCCTCCATTGAAATGTCTAAACTCATACAGTTGCAAGGTGAGAATTTTTTACAGATGTCTGTGTGTGTCGGCCCACCAGGTTTACCAACACTGCTCCTGTCCTCCTCTACTCTCCCTTATCCTTGGACGCACCCCGCATCTCAACCTTAACTTCCCAGACTTCTTAGATTAGAAGCAACCCTGCACACACCTAACAACTTGGAGGGCTGAATGAACCCAACACTTCCTGGCTCCTGTCTTTTCTCGCAGCCCTTTTGACCTTAAATGTCCCTTGAAAGAATCCCATAAATGGACTAAGATACGAATTAAAGAACTAGATTGAACTGAGGCAGGGGAGTGAGAGTGTCCTTTAAATGCCAGTAGGCATTGCCGTCGGCATAACAAAGGAGTTAAAACATAATTAAGATCTGCAGGCTGATTATAGGAATGTGTATGATTATTTTTTATTATTTTTCCGCCGTTCTATCTTTGTGATGGGATGTGATCAACCTCTGCCATGCTCCGTTGCTTAGTAGCAGACAGTCAGAGTTTTAATTATATACTAAAATAAGCTAAAGAACAGAAAACTGCTTTATGTCTAATACGTATATATCAAGAAAGACATGTGACAGCATCTAAATTGCCTTAGTGCCTGATAAAGAGTGTCTCCAGTAGAGCTGTCATCAAAAGATCATGAACGGAGTGGGAAGTATTATTAATAAAGCTGCTTCTCTATTTATATGTCCTCCATTGTTTGTGATTCCCTGTTAGAAGCTAGAAATGAATTTTTATCTATTACTAATTTCATCGGTTCTTTTTTTTAAGTCTCTGGGGGTAAAAATTTTTTGTCAATTTCACTGCTAACCCTATTCCTCCAAATAGAGTTCTTTTTACTCCTTCAAATTTCCAATTCCCCAAATATTATATCTTGCAATAAAAAATTAAAGAATTAGTTCATTCATTCTTCTAACATTTTGCAGACAGATGTTCAGAGAGAAAAACTCCAGAGACCTCTGTCCCATTGAGATGAGATTTTAAGAGCAATGAAAAGATAATAAACCAATAAGAAAAGGTAATCACAGGTTGTAACCAGGGTTGTAAGACAAATAGGTTGTATTATATGGGATTAGGGTTAGCTGCAATGACAGAAGAGTCACAGGCATTTGGTTTTAGCCAGAGCTAATGCATCATGTTAGTGATGATTCTTTTACATGGACACATCTTTGCACTCATCAATGCTCTATTTTATTTAGTTAGATCAGTTCTTATGTTGGATCAGTGGCTAACTATGTTGAGTATTAACTGTGGCTTAAAAAGTTGATTTTTTGTCTTTCCCTCATGCTAAAGGAAGTCAGAGATGGGCTCTTCAGGATAGGGAAGGCACCTGCACAAATTGACCAAGGATGGAATATAGTTTGTTCATCATTTTCAACACACAGCTTTAACTTCGTGGTCCAAGATAACCGCCTGGACTGCAGCCATTACATTTGCACAAAGCAGAAGGATAAGAAAAGGGCCCATAATGCATTCCATGGCTACGAGGAGGCTGTTGTAGGTAGCCTTCACTCTAGGTGGTCACGTACATAGAAAACTAGCAGCAGTTCTTTTAGTAAGGAAAAAAGGGAGAGCAGAAACTGAAAGGCAAGTCGTAGACACCGCCGCCAAGGGTGATGTGTCTGAGTGAGTGACACAGAGAAAGGCAGACTTTCTTAGGAGGTATTTATTGAGGTGACCATAAAGAAAGCAAAGAAGGAGTTGAAAAGACGGTTTATTGGGTAAGAGCACTTTCTGTATTAATACGAAGAGCTGAGATCGGATACCCAGCCTTTACATAAAAAGTCAGGCATGGCTGTGTGTGTCTATAACCACAGTGCTGGGTGGGGCAGAGACAGAAGGACTGTTGGAACTTTCTGGCTACTAGCCTGTATGAAAACAAGCAAACAAACAAAAACACCCGAAAATCATGACGTTCAGGTTCAATGGGAAACCCTGTCCCAAGGGAATAAGGTTGGGAGAGTTAGAGGAGGACACCAAATGACCTCCTCTGGCCTGTGCATGAGTGTGCAACTGCACACAGATACACGTGTGTGTGCATTCATATACACACAAAAAGAATGCAAAGGAGCTTCTTTTCTGAACTAGGGAAGAGAGCTAGAGGCAGAAAGAATGTGGACTGTGTAGTTTAAGCTATGTACCCAGAGAAAGATTCTGGCTTTATTGCAGCAACATTATACAACTATTAAGTTTTCCTGAGCTGAGATGATCTGTTGTCTTCCTAATTTCTTTGTTCTCTAGTCTTCAACACATTATGCTGTGGTAATTTTTGGGTTCTCAAAAAAAAATCAACTATTGTTATGTTATTATTTTGAGCATGTAGGAAAATGATAGAGGGCATAATCAGGAATTATTTAGTATTTGACATGCTATTTAGTGTGTGGATACACATGGGGCTTATGGAGAGGTAGCCAAACCAAGTAAACGCCTCGGAAGCACCGTGAGTGGTGTAAATGACATGCCGAGTTCAAAGGAAAGTACTTACTAATTAGGGTATTAAATCACAACTCACATTACAATAACATGATTTGGTTTGGTGTTCACCAGAATAGAGCTGATCGTATGGAACTAATGTGATGTTTTGTGCGAATGTCACATTAGTTATGCATTTGTTACATGATTTTTGTGGTGCCAGAAAGTAATTCATTGGAATAAACAGAAGTATCTAGTGGTATTGAGCCTAATGCTATAAAGGGGGAATTTGCCTTCATTAAACCTTCCTGTACAGTAATTAAGGTGACATTATATCCAGTGCATTTTCTTAATAAATATCTTACGCTGACATCAAACAAAAGGAGGAATCAGTAATACTGTTTATTTCTGCAAATTCCATGTGAACAAAGATCACTTGGAATAAGTGGCTTTTGTCTAAACATATCACGCAATGGTAACAAACCCTTCTACAGAAGAAGGGGGTGGTTGACTTGGGTGCTGAAGTAAGCATTTCAAAGATTTTCCTTGAGTCCCATTGGCTAAGCTGTAGAAGGCAGGAATTGACATTGGTCATTCCTTACTGTGTGTCTGGAGGGAGACTGTCCAAGTGTGTACATGCTTTCTCTGACCTAAACATATTTCTCATAGTCTTGCAAGTATCTAGCTATGAGCCTCAGACCTGGTGTGTGAGAACCAAGAATTTAGATCTGTTCAAAAGAACGGGGATGTGAACTTCAATTTCAAGGACAAACACTATATCCTTTTCAATCGCTGTGACTCTAAACACCTAACAGCACTTGGTCTCAGTGAAATTTAAATAAATGAATCCTAACGCCTGCAACAATTTCATTCACCTAATTGTTCCCAAGGTCTCTCTCAGTGCAATTGATCAAAATTCTAGTGTATAATACAATTTTAAGACAACAGAAATCAGAATTGGTTTTTTAACAAGCCAATGTCATGTAGTATTCTATGACATATATCCATCTCTCTCCCTAAACCTCTATCATAAGAAGTACTAAGTATATATGGCAAAGGTGGGTTGCAACAAACACACATGAATATTTAGAAACAATGTTATTTGGCTTTTTTTTTTCTAAATTGAGATTGTTTCTAATTTAAGCCTATCAATTCAGTACTTACTAAGGAAGTTAAAGGTTAATCTTTTAATTTGGGGTTCTCATCTCTTTCCTGGGGATTATGTATATGCTGTAAGGGAGTCTGTGGAGAACTGGCAATGGGGGGCTCACAAAGCACCTGGCCCTCAATGTTGACCTCTCTGGCCTCTCTGATGGCCCATGTGGGTGACTGAGGAGAGACAATCTTCAGTCACCCACATGGACCACCCACAGAGGCTATGTCTGTGGGGCATTTTCTTGATTGTTGAGTGATATAGGAAGGTCCAGACCACTGTGAGGGGTGTCAACTCTGAGCAGATGGTTCTGTACTGTATAAGAAAGCAGGCTGAGTATGGGCCATGGGACCAAGCCAGACAGCGTTCCTCCATTGCCTGTGTTTCAGCTCCTGCCTCCAGGTTCCTTCCCTGACTTCCTACCTTGGGCTCCCTCAGAGATGAACTGTGACCTGGGAGATATAAGTCAAATAAACCCTTTCCTCCCCAAGTTGGTATTGGTCAGAGTTTTTTTGTCACAACAGTTGAAAACAAATTAGAACAGATCCCATAAAGCAATTTGGGATGTCATTATCCCCGTCTGGTACCTACCAGTATATCCCCCCATAACCACCTTTTCTCCCCTAAGTAGAAACATTTGAGGGAATTTATGAAGGGAATTTTTCTATCAAAATACTTGTCCTATGCTAAAAGACTTTTGTACTTCCCCCCAAAGAACTTCCTGTTTCCCACTTTACAGAGGCACACCCCTTCTTTGCGTTCATAAAGCATATAAGCTCCATGAAGTTATAGATAGACCAAGGAGGAAGTTATAATACTAAGGGAGTTTGTTTAGTATTTCAAAAATAATATTCTGTCCCACAGCTTCTTAAATTGTGGGTCACAACCCCATAAGAAGTGCTGTAAGTGAATTTGGCAGTAGTAGAAGGCCTCTGAACACACAACACCAAAAACTTATTCAAAACCAGACTCATAATGAATCTGAGGTCGTCTTGGCAGCACCTGTCCAGGCTGCACAGCACAACTTCACTGATGCCATGGTTCTCAACACCACACCACACCACACACACACACACACACACACACACACCTGGCACTTTGCATGCTTCATCCTCGAACACCAACAAACACTGTCTGAAACACATTGGCTCAGATTTGAGACTCTAGTAAGTTATGAATTACAGTGGCTTTCCTGCAGATAATAGTTTTCTGCTCTTATAGAAACATGGTGCTTTAACAAACAAAGACGTTTTGGTATTTTGTTATTGTCATGTAAGCAACAAATTAGTGTATCTTTGGATTATACTATGTTAGAATGTTTGATTTTAAAATTTCTGTTTGAGATGCTGACAAGTTTCATAAACAATCAGTGAAATTTGGCTTGCATTAGGACATTTTCAGACAATTTTTGAAATGACTCTAAACATCCTTCTGCCATTTTGCACTATGTATTAATGTGATACAACATTCTCAGCACTTATGAATATAAAGTCAAAATTTCATACAACTGTGAAAAGCACTGATGATATTCTAGGTCCTGCAGCATTAACATTCAGCCAAAGTTTAATTTTTTGTGTAAAGATAAATAAATATACACATCTTGTTCAGATGCAAATTTGTATTCCTTTTAAATAAATGGTAAAACTACATGTATACCAAAGAACTCCTTTAAAACAATTTTTATGACTTATTATCATTAAATATTTGATTTGTATACCCATTTCCTATACCTTAGGTCACGTGAACATTTCTCGACCGAGTGAAAATGTTCAAGAAGTGCTGCTTATCTGGTGGCTGGTCTGTAAACAGATGAAGCAAAGGGAGAAAGGTGTGAGGGCCTTGGTGAGGGGGGAGAGGGGGAGAGCTGCTGGGCTGGGGAAAGAGCATCAGAGGTTAGCAGAGGGATGTTCCCATGTTCAGACCCCCGGGAGTTAGGGTGTATCAAAGTTGTACAGGCATCAATGTCAGAAGTCAAATAGCAAGTGCTACAGCTGAAATGGAGACAAACAGAAACAAAGTTTAAAAAGAGGAAAGATGCTCTCAGTTGTTGACACTCCTCCCATCCGGAGTGGAATCTTCCTGCCTTCCTGGCAAATCAAGATGGACTTGTGACTGTTTGGGTCAGTAGGTGGAATGTTTTAACAATTGCTGATACCTGGATAAAAGGCCATGAAACTTCTAACTAGTTTTGGAGTTATTTGTTCTGGGATTGCTTTCTCTAAGACACCAGATACCATGTTAAGAGAAGCTCACATCACTTGAATGGGGCATATGTGGATTCTTTGATCAACAGTCACAGCTGTGCCAAGTCTTTGACTCATTCTAGCCCAATTGCCCCACTTTCCAGTGACAGAGCCCACATACCTCTAGTCTTTACCCATTGCCTCATCACCTGTTATTGGAGTCTTCCGAGTTTCATACTTCATGGAGCAGATGCAAGACAAAGTCATCCTCACTGGGCCCTGCCCAATTTCTGACTCAAATGATCCACAAGCAAGACCAAGTACCTTTGGTTTTACACCACTATTTTGGTCTGCTGTATTATGCAGCAATAGATAACTGCAATTTTCAAAACACAAAGGCAAGAAAAACACTGGGAAACCAGCTCTCCGATTAGAAGACTGGTCCAGGGCAAGAAAAATCACTCTTGATGGCATAGTGGAGGTGACATTTATTGAATACTAATGTGTGACAGGCACAGGTCATTTGTTACATATTAATTCAGTTAGCCTTGAATATGTCAGAAGTAAGGGATATTATTTAGCATCACTTTACAGATGAGGACCAAGATACAACAGCAGACTGGATATCTTGCCCCAGGTTAGATGGCAGTCAGGGGAAAGCTGAATGCCTCTCCAGGCTGCTTGCAGCATCCAGCATCCACCATCCAACAACACTGCTGAGCCTAGTACAGCCCAGAATGTGTGTAATTGCTTAAAGTTGTCTCTTGTGGATTTGAAGGGCCCACTGTATGCAGCACTGACTGTTCTGGAACTCGCTATATAGGCCAGGCAACCTTGAACTCGCAGAGATCTATCTCTTTCTGTCTCCTGTGTAGTTGCTCTTTTTGAACAAAAGCAGTAAGAACAATTTAACCATGAGATGTATGATGAAGTCTGACCTTTTCCTCAAAGCAGCTGTTTTCCAGAGTTCAGTGCGGCTGTGTATTTGTTAGTACAATTGCCTATTAATTTACAAATAGACAATGTTGTGTTTTTTGATTACCTATTAGGCCTGCTTATTAGCAATATTATAAATATTTGATGGAAGCAATTCAAGTTTGTTTTCTAATCTTTTCATATCAAATGAACAAATAAGCCATAAATGATGTTGAAGTTTGAATGAGACAGGTCCCCCATAGACTCATATGTCTGAGCACTTATTCCCTAGATATGGTAGTAGTGTTTGGGAAGGCTGTGAAAACTCTAGAAGATGGAGCCTTGTTGGAGGAAGCATGTCATTGAGGATGGGTCTTGAAGCAAATTCACATCTGAACTGATGACTTACGGGACACTATTATTGACTACATCCAACTAAACTAGTTTAGTCTAACATATAACACATAACAGCTTTATATATATATATATATATAATATATATATAATCTTTATATCCCATATGCACCCCTCCCAGAACCCCCTCCCCACTGAATTTCATGCATTCTGTCATATATGTTAAGGCCTATCCAGTCAAGTTAGTGTCCCCAGACATCCCTCAGTGCAAGTTCATCTACTGGGGTCCAATCAGCCTATCTAGAGTCTCCCCCTTAAAAAAACTCTCCCTCACCTGGCAGTAATCAGTTGCCAATAGTTCGTTGGCTAAGGTTGGGGCCTGCTGCCCATTTCCCCAGTTCTACGCTGGGTTTTTTTCTGCTTGAGTTTGCATGAGTCTTGTTTATGCTGACACCATTGCTGGAGGTTCATACGAACAAGATCCCAGGAGCCTGTAAGACTCTGTTTCCATGTGGTCATGCACCTCCTCCCTGGCTCCTACAATCTTTCCGCTCCTAACTTTTAATTAGACTGCAGTAACAGTTCATCTTACCAAGTTCACCCTTTACAAATGAAGAAACAGTCTTACCAAAGTTGTACATGAGGAAACATGAATGAAAATATAATTTTTCCTTGCTTAGGATATGACAGAAAGCATGCTAACCATGAATGCTTTTTCCTTTCCACTTGCTGACTGAACGTTTGCTTCATTCCCGGTGTTCACATCTGTAACTTGGAACAAACACAATCCCAGCAGCCCTACCCAAAGCCTCTGTCCTTCCTCCCACTTGCCTTCTTCCTCTCAAACCCTAATGTGTTTGTTTGTTTTTCAATACTGGAGATTAAATCTAGGCTTTACACATGTGGAGTAAGTACTTTTTCACTGACCTACAGCCCAAGGCTCCTTTTTACTTTTGAGACAGGGTTTAGATTAGTTGTCTAGACTGGTCTTGGACTTACTCTACAGCCCTGCCATTCTCCTGCCCAAGTCTCCTAAGAGGGAGAAATGACCAGGCCTGAGCTACTAGGCTTGGCTCAAACCCAGCCTTCCTCCCTTCCTCCCTCCCTCCCTCTCTCCCTCCCTCCCTCCTTCCCTTCCTTCCTTCCTTCCCTTTCCTTTTTGGTTCTTTCTTTATATGTGTATGTATGTGTGGGTATAGTGTATGGGTGTATATACATGTGTGCTTCCCTGTACTTGTGGAGGCCAGAGATGGATGTCAGGTGACCTCCTCAATTACTTCTCTACCTTATTTTCTGACACAGGGTCTCTTACTAAACATGAAGATTGCCATTTGGCTAGACTGAATGGTCAGTAAAGCCTAGGATAAGCCTATCTCTGCCTCCCCAAGATTGGGATTACCAAGGTTTACAATCACACCTGGCTTTTATATAGGTGCTGGGGATCCAAACTCAGATCTTCATGCTTACAAAGCAAGCACTTTACCAACAGAGTCACCTCCCCAACCCTTAAATACTTGTTTCCAACACTGTTTCCTAACTTGGCTGCATCCTGCAGGGTTCATGTCCAGCAAGTAGTCTAGGGGCGGTCTCTCCAACTTAAAACTTCTGCCTTCTAACCTAAGACTTCTATTTTGTTTCTCCTTATTTTTCTGCCCATTTTAAAAGGAATATTCCAATTATAAGATGAAATTCATTATCTGAAGTGTATACTTCAGAAGACCTGGTGTATCTACAATGTTCTGCGGCCATCAAACTCTAGTTCCAGAACATTCTCATCACCTCAAAAGAAGCCCTGAACCCCTTATGCAGCTACCCCACCTTTTCCAGCCTTTCTTCCTACTTTCTTGTCTAAACTCATAGCTTGTCTTCCCTGAAATGTGGCTCACTGTATGCTCACCACCTTTCTTGTGTCTATAAATATCATGCTTCAGATCTTCCCTGTGTGTATATGTTCTGGACAACCCAATAATATGTGGAAGTCACCCTGCTTTGACCTCTGATGCTATTACCACCTCTGCCCCTCTTTGGGAAGTGTCCCCCTCCAATGACCTCATATAGAAAATACAAACCAAGCAACCCAGAGTTGACACCTCCAACCGCACCCCATGTGCTCTCATGCTCCTGGTGACGTGCTCCAAGCCTCTCAAGGCCAGGGACCAGACAAACAGGGCTGAGCCTTGGCTGCTGATCCCACAGAGACTATTCAAAACAACCAGGCCTAAGCATGATTAGATTGCCTCTCCCACCTCTCATGGGAGGCCACAGTAAGAGATTCCCAACTTCCATTCTGCTTCATGAGTGACCCCAGTGCTTCCCCGGGTGGCACCCATGGAATTGAGTACACTCCCTTGAGACTGTTAGAAATTATGCGTTCAATGACAGTTCTCCCTTGATATGTTGGCCTCACCATATTTCAATTATTCTAACAGAGTATACTTTAAAATACTATAAACCTTAGATTGTAGTTCATGGGTAGAGAAATTGCTGAGCATATAAGAGGCCTTGGGTTCAATTCCTAGCAACCACACACACACACACACACACACACACACACACACACACACACACACACACACAAGCTGCATGTGATGGTACAGTCTTATAATCCCAGCATTTGGGAGACTGAAGCAGGGGGAACCACAGTTTGAATCTAGTTGGTCTACATCATTCTGGGCCATCCTGTGCTATACAAGACACTGTCTGAAACAATCGAGCTGGTAAAACATGACACACTGCTGCTATGCCTGAGACCGGCTCAACTAACACAAAATCAGAAGCCTAGACACTCTAAAGGAGTTCCTGTGTGACCTCAGATAAGCAATTAAACTCTCTGGGTTAATTTTTTAATCTGTAAAAGGAGGAACACTTCTGAACATTTTATAACATACACCTATTTTCATAAGCAATCTTATTCCCTACTTTTTATGAGGGTGAGTTTTTGCACACTAAGAATGGTTCCCACAGACTTCCTCAGCAATGAGATTCCTCCTTTCCACACTGAACAGTTATGTTTGGTTTCTCTGAATTTTGGGATGTATTGGAGGTTGAACTCAGGGCCTCACTGTGCTCTCTAATTGTTCTTCCACAGAGCTAGATCCTCAGCCCTCTTTCATCTTTTTAGAGACAAGTTCTCACTGAATTGTCTAGGTTGGCCTGAACTTGTCTTCCTACCTCAACATCCTGAGTAGCTTGGACCATAGGCCTGTCCTACCAAGTCTGGCTTTTTAAAGAAATATGCATAACTTTATACTATTGAGCTTTTACAAAACTATATACAATATCTTGTAAATCATTCAACTTGATCCCCTAATCTGTCTCTTCAAAATTCTATTAAGAATGTAGGCGGCATCCAAGACTCATGACTTAAATCACTACCCATGAGTATTTATTATTCTTTGAGGTATTTATTGAGAACCTATTATGTGTGAGGTTCTTGATTAAATACCAGGGACATAAAGATGAAAGGCCGTGAGCAGGAGGCCTTGAGTGTCCTGGGTGAAAGCTGGGAAGTAAATGTGCCCTCCTATATTCACAGCATTCCATGGTAGTGTCCTATTTAGGGAAGAAGAATTATGAAAGTTTATTACACATTAGAGGTGGATTAGAGAAAAGCCACCTATCTGTAATTCTGACACTGGGCCAAAGGATACACCTGAGTAGCATCTCCTTCTATAAAACATTTATGAAGCAGGTTAGGTATACCCTACCTACGGTGCTATTTTCACGAATGAGACAGAAGTGATAAATTTCATTTTCAGAAACAATTCTGATCTATATCAGCTATGACGACCAAGAACTAATTCACTCCCTGTCCCCTCTCTGTAGTAAACCAGAGCCTCATGTACGCTAAGTAAGCATGGACCACTGAACTACTCAGAGCCCAAGAACTTGCTTTCGTGAAACATAAAGCTACATCCTGACTCTTAGGAAGATACTCTAGCAAATTACCAGTAAGGAGACTCAGGGCAGACACTTCAGGAATAGGTGAAATGGGAACAATGTTTTGTTTTGTTTCTTGCTACCCTGAGCTATAATTTTCATTGGAAAGAACTCAGAATGATGTAGAAATTGGGCTTAAGTGAGAAAACACTGCAAAGCTATCATGATATTTGACATCACTGGGGTGGAGTCTTCTTTCACATTGGGCTTCTATACGGATAGCCAATTTCGGGGGACAGGAAAGCTCTGATTTTAGCAAGGGATCACGCATTCTATTATCCCCCAAAATGTCAAGAAAATAGCCATTGTACTGCTCATCTTCTAAACCAATAATAGCAGCTACACGGCTAGCAGTCCTTGCATAATTCTCTATTTCATACAAGCATGTATGTGTAACACGCCATTGCTATCAGTTTCGCACCTCAACCTAAGTCTGATTAAAGGAAAAATTCGACATCTAACAAAGGAAATAAATATTAAATGCTATCATCCAGGCTTTCATAATAATCCAAATAAGCAGATAACATCTCCCTGCTGTCTTCTCCCTTCACAGGAAGATATGTTTTCCATGTATTTTGCTCCCTGCGATTACAAAAGAACAACTACATTTCATAAGCTTTGTTTAGGAAACATACCCAGGCCATAGACAGCTTTTAAATTCTAATTCAACTATTCTTATCTCAGCTACAAAGAGAAATTTAATTTATTTTTTTTGCTTAAGCAGAAAAACTCATTAATTTAGATTACTGAGTCATAGGGGCAGTAGGAAATAGAGCAAATTGTGAATTAATATCATTGACAAAAAGGATAAAGAGAAAGAACAGAAAAAGCAGGAAAAGGAAGAGGAAAGGAAAACTTATTTTTTAAGTGTAAAGAGAATAATCTATTTGTATACAGATTAAATTGTCATAACAAAAGAGCCCAAGTCTGGGTCTTAATAAGAACCATTTCTTTTCTTGGTCACATAGCTGTCCGGAGGGGACCAGTATGGCATTTCAACAATATTCGACAGAGGACATTTTCTTCTGATCTAAGGAGCTATTTTAGCTATTGTTTCTTTCCGTCCACTAGGAAGGAGAAAGGGAGGACTGTTCACACTCCATGTGCAGAATTCAACGGGAAAGGCACACTTCAAGGAGGCTGGTAAATACAGAACTCAGCGGTGTAGTTATGTGCTGAGCTAAAGTCCAGGGGAGTCCAGTACTAAAAGGGAAAAGAGTAAACATGTCGAGGAACCTTTATTAACCTACTTTGCAGTCCAAAGCTTTCAAACCTGGGGTCCACATGAAAAATTCAGACCAATATCTGTTCTTGAATAGCTGATGAATGAAGAAAGAATGACCACTTGCAACCAATTTGGGCCTTTAGACACTCTGTGTGTTAGTCACTTTTCTGTTGCTGTGATAGAAACACTGACCTGAGCAACTTATAGAAAGAAGAGTTTATTTGAGCTTACGGTTCCAGGGGAATTACAGTCCGTCATGGCAGGGAAGCATGGTGGCTGGAGGTGGCTGGAACAGGAGGAGTAGAAGCTAAGCTCTTACATCATCACTCAGGCACAGGAAGCAAGAGAGAGACTAGAGATATAGGAAGGCTTAAGAACTCTCTAAGCCCACCCCCAGTGATGGGCTTCCTCCAGGATAGCTACACCTTCTAAAACCTCCCAAAACTGTGCCATCATCTGGGGACAAAGTGTCCAAATACTTAGCACCTATGGGGGACATTTTCATTCAAACCATCACACTCTACAATGAAAAAGGTGATATCTTCCAAAAAGAAATCCATCCTTTTAATTAAAAGATGTATTCCATGAATTATACTCTATTATTAGTAATAACGTTGAGCTTTAGATTTCATCAGTGAAAACTCAGTGGAAGTCTATTTGTTCTCTTGTTGTATAAGTATGAACGTGGATCCTCGAATTTGCCTCTCAGCTCCCAAGGCCTATCTGGCACATCACAAAAAACATATGAGATGGACCCATCTAGTGGAATTCTTCTCAAGTGTACGTTGATGGCCTGTTGGTACACTGTCCTAGCAGTGCCCATAGCAGCAGAGCTAATCAACCTGAACTGGAACCTCCGAAACTGTATGCCCAAATAAATCTTCATTTAGGGCTGGAGAGATGGCTCAGCAGTTAAGAGCACTGGCTGCTCTTGCAGAGGACATGGGTTTGACTCCCAACACCCACATGGTAGATAACAACCATCTGTAACTCCAGTTCCAGGGGATCTGACACCCTTTTCTGACCTTTGTGGACATTGCATGACACAGGTGCACTTACATACATGCAGGCAAAACACTCATACACATCAAATAAAAATAAATTTAAAAACTTTTCTCCTTTAAATTGTTTTTCTTAAACATTTTGTCACTTCTCACTGTACAGAATTTGTTGAAAAGTAGCTAACAGCAAATGAAGAAGCATGACTTACAAGTAAGCCAACAGCCAGGATCCTATCACCCTCACGAGGTTTGTCCTCTGTTTTAGGTAGTTATGTGTATGCGCACACTTGAGTGTATGACACGGCATGCATGTGGAAGTTAGCAGAAAACTTTGTGGAGTCAGTTCTCTCCTTCCACAATGTGGCTTCCAAGGATCAAACTCAGGTCATCAGGCCTGACTGCAAGCACCATTATGCACTGAGACATCTTGTCCTTCCTGTGTTTCCAAGTAAGCCAAACTTCTTATGCAGGTCACATATGGAAAATCTTCTGTTAGCTAAAGTCCACTGGATGAACACAGAGCCAGAGACGAGAATGTTTCTGTCTAGCCAAAACGGAAGCGCTAAAGGGTATGCAGTGCACACACAAGGGAATATTCAGACAGTTCCACAAGATGTGCCCAAGAAAAAGTGCTGATGACTTAACTGATGGTGATGACTTAACTGATTTAACACACAACAGAGTCGTGGCAGGATGTTTAAAAGACCTTGAAGGAAAGGAGAAAGAGAAAGATTGTTTCTCTCCATGACCTCTTAACATAGGACCAAGACTTTCATGATATCTCTGGGGTCCCAAAGATATCATTGTACTATAGTTCCATAGAATAATGATCTTAAACAGTACCCTGCACCATGAAGTACAGGCAAAAGGGCACTCATCACTCTGTGTTACAAGAGGCAGAGAATAAGAATTTAAGAAAGACAACCATCAGAGGTTGGAGAGATGGCCCAGTGGGACTGGAATTCAGATCCTCAGCACCCACACACAAAAAGTAAGTGGGCAAGGAAGTCTGCCTATAACCTCAGCACTCAGGAGGCAGAAACGGGATCCCTGGGGTAAGGTGGCTAGCCAGACTACCTGGAATCAAGGAGCTCTGGATCTGGTGAGAGACCCTTCCTCAATAAACAAAGTGGAGAGCAATCAAGGGAGATACCAAGCCTCAACTTTGGACCTCCACACAGAGGCGTGCCTTCACCTTCACATATGTGCACACACGTGCATATAAACATACAGAGAGAGAGAGAGAGAGAGAGAGAGAGAGAGAGAGAGAGAGAGAGAGAACATCAACCATAAAAATAACAGTGAAGACAAAATTGTGGCCATTTGAAGATATGTTCAACTATCTGTAAGCTAATTTGTATGGAACATTCATTCTCTCAAGAACTCATGTAAATGAAATGTGATGACAGACTGCATGTAAACAGTTATCTCCACAGACCTAGCAAACAGATTCTCTTACCCCCATACTTTCATCTATTTAAAAAAAATAAGGCTATATTCTTATTTACAATATTGTGGGGAAACTTGTCAGCCCTTGTCCTCTGATCACAAATATGAATATTTTATATGCAAAAGACCAGAAGCCATTTGAACTTGACTTAAGGAAAAAAAAGAAAGAAAAGGCAATGAAGAAAAAAAAGACAGCATTTGAAGAAAATGCAAACAAAGCCTTCCTTCCAGAAGGGGTGAGTGAACACTGGTCTGAGTAGGTAAAACATGGTGTAAAACAGAAGAATTATCTGGTAAAGTAAGTCAACACAGGCAGAAAGAACGAGGAAGCTTCCTTGCCTTCTCCCTGTGTTCATCAGACTTCCTCATCAAACACCCAGGAGAACAAAGTAAGTGAAGAGGGATTTACTGTTGGCTCACAGTTTCAGACACTTCAGCCCCATCATGGGAGGGAGAGTGGGTGGAGCAGTTCACAACCCAGCAGACAGGAAACAGAGTGTAACAGTAACAGGAAGAGGCCAGGACAAGATACAGACCCCGAGGACATGGCCTTAGTGACTTTTTTCCTCCAGCAAGGTCCCACTTCTCACAGTTCTACCACCTCCCAAGAATCTATCCTGATTTTTGATGCCATCAATGGATTAAATTATTCATTAGATCAGAGCCCTCAGGATCTAATAGTCCCTGAGACACAATCCCAGACACTTAGATATGTGCTTTCCTAATCTCCTAGATATTTCTCAATCAAATCAAATTGATGATCAGGATCATCTATGACACACCTCCAGAAGGTAGCATCTGCCTTGTTCAAGCATAGAAAAGTGATTAGATAGAGTCTGTCTATATTTCCCATCCCCTGGCAATAATGAGCTTGCACCAATGACACTGGAAAAGAAACACATTTTCTACCCTGGTTGATAACTGCCAAATTATGTTTGGGGCTACCAGCCATTGAGACATTTCATAGGAGTCTGCCTAAGAAAAGAGCTCCCAGTGTACAGTAGAACTGAGCAGGGGAAAGTGCATGAAGTTCAACCACTTCGTAAAGCTGTCAGGTCCTTACTCTGAGTCTTATCCCTAGGGTTTCTGTGATATAAACCACCTCTTCTGGTATAAGTCAAATGGAGTTTGGTTTCTGCCGTGTGCAACTGAATTCATTCTGAGAAGTTAAGGGCTTCTGGAAGTGACGTAGGTAAAAGTCCATGCGTATTCAAAGAAACATGTTCTTAGGGAGTACTCTGAATACCTCACCGCTAAGCTTTGCTCTTAGGGTCTCTTAGAATCTATCTATCTATCTATCTATCTATCTATCTATCTATCTATCTATCTATCTATCTATCTATCTATCATCTATCCATCTATCTATATTCTAAGAGAGACAGAGAGAGAGAGAGAGATAGAGAGAGAGAGATTATAAAAAACTTGCCATAGAAGAGGAAGTGAGAGAATTGAACATCTTCCAGTTCTGTGTTTTCATCACTCTGGTTGAAGGCAGACAAAGGCAGAAATTCCAAACTGGTATATCTGGGAGGGGAACTAGAGTGGCCAAAGTAGAGCTTGTCCAGTTCTCTTGAAATGGACAGTAATGGGTATCTGTTGTCTTATCTACCCAGAATTTTCTTTCCCCCATCTGGGAGCAACATGGTGCTCTGTGTCTGGGAGGATTCCTTACCATTTAGATGCTACTAAATGAATGTATCTGGATGGACGTGTGATCCAGATGCAGATCTGGGTAGTCACTGTTGTCATTTTTTGACCATGGAGATCACATCCAAGGAGGAGTAATCAGAACTGACCAGGGACTTTGGCCTATTAACTGGGGAAGGGATGCTGGTTCTGCTCTACTTTGAAATTGCCAGGAGGGGTACTCACAGGGAAGACCCATCTGCAGAGAGAGGGACAAAATCAAGAGTCAGAGTTAGACCAAATGCCTTGCTTGAGCACTTGAATCCCGGCAGCTGTGAGCTGTGAAGTTACATTTACCATTGGACTTTGTGGTAAGTAAGAACTAATCCATTCTTCAACGGGAGCAATATTCTTCTGCCCATTATTAATTAACAAGCAAAGAGTAGAAACTCATAAAATATATTTTTAAAAAGACCTTCATTAAAAGAAATATCTTATCTTCCATGTGCTGACTGGAAAAAGTTTGCTAATGTTTTTCTTGGGGATTAAGAAGTCTAGGAACAGTCTTAGTACAATATATCACAGCCATGCGATGATTAATGTGGCTTTTGTGGGTTGGTCTACATCCAACAAACAAGTGAATTTTTGAGATATAATCTGGTCTATCTGACAGAATTTTTGGAATTAAAAAATAAATCATTGAAAAAATGTCAGATCTCAATACTGTAAATTCTTTGCAGTTCCAAGCAAGTAGAATCTAAAGCAATAAACCAATTACACAAAAGCCAAGATCTCCACCTTATATCCCAAATGTTACTTTGCCCATACGTACAGGGAGCCATATAATATAAAGAACTTTTTATCTTACCAGTCATAGAGAAGGTGCATTTGGACTTGTGCAAAATCAGAATTGCTTTTTCCATAGAAAATGAAAACAAGTCATTTTTAAAAATGGCAATAGTTTGCTTAACCAGAATCTTGTTATTTCATTACAGATGAAGATCAAGTCTAATTTGTTCTTGGAGGAGTAATAATTTTTTAGTGACAATAGTTACTATTGACACAATCACCATCAAATGTAAGCGACATTACTTAAGGAAATGGAAGACGCTATCTTGGTCTCTTCATCAACTCTATCATTTCTGTACAATTTATGGAATTCTTACACTGCTCTTTGGAGCCATTAACAGGTATCTTACTCTTTCATCTGTCTCTCAGACCACATCTCCATCCCCCCTCTGGCTACTTAAAACCAGGAAACTTTCATTTCATACTATTCCCGGTCTTGAAAACTTCAAGGCAAGCTAAACATATTTTAGAATGTGAGAAGTCTTGCAGTTAGAGATAATCTGCTCAAATTTGCTTAGCCCAGCATTTCCCAAAGTTAACTTTCTCAAAATTAACGATAGCGTTTCACACCCCTCCACACAGCCCTGCCTCCAAACCCCCATTCCTCAAAGCAACTTTCAGAACAGCTTGTAGAACTAGTTCCATAAAGCAAAGTTTGGGAAACTCTACTTCAGTGGTTTCTGTCTCCACAGATTCTGCTGTCTGAATAATATATAAGGAGTTTTGAGTGACAATTGCACCCATTTGAATATATCTTCAACTGACTCCAAAATTAGAAATCTAAAATGCAAATTTTCTGAAAGCAAACTGTCTTTACCATTTAGACATGTTGCTGAAATGTATATGATTTGTATAGACTCCTATCACTTGCCACCATAGCTGGTATAGGTTATAGGATCAAAAGACTGATAAATATTGAACACAAATATGATTAGCTATTTAAATTTTATGCACATAGACAGCCTTGACAATCTTAATTAGGCAACTGTAAACTTCAGCTTTTTTTGTATACATCTCCTGGGAATTTGGATTAATGGACATTTCTTCGTTCATCCTCTGTATATCATATACATTACAGACTGATGATGCCAGTATGGGGAGGACATGAAGCCCTTGCTATTGACCCTCAGATGTGGCTGTACAGAATCCTCATATGTAACAGAAATCCTACACCATATCACTTCTCTTCAATGACCTTTTCTTGGCTATGTGTTAAGTCTTGGCCTACATAGACTAATAAGAGCAGTGCAATTTCAAAGATATAGCTCTGTTGGTTGGATTATGAAGACAGTCCTCTTCAGCTGGTGTTCAAAAAACTCATTGAATATAAGCACAATTGAAAATAAAACACTGAAAATCATTTCAATATGAACAGGAAAGGAAACAGACAGGATGTGGTGAAGACACTAGTTCCAGCTACCTAACACCAGTACACATCACATTGGAACTTACCACATTTAATTCTCCAAGAGTGTAATAGAGCCCAGCTTCAGCCAGGCATATTTTCTGGAAATATCATTATTTTCATGATAAAAGTGCACCTACAGAATACATGGGTTTGATGCAATAAAAATTTTAAGTCATTGGTGCTGAGATTAGCTTTTAAATGGTATAAACTGAGTTTATTAGTAATCTCTAAAATATTCTAACACTGGATCCTAAGGAGAGTATGGTCTCTCTTCCCAAAGCAGCTGTGCCTGTCTCCTGGTGTTTTCCTCATTCACACAGTTCTTATTCCTCTTGTTCAAGTGCTGCTGGAGACTGAACCAAGAGCCTTGGTCATGCTAGGCAGGGCAACGCCTCTTGACCTCATTCAAATCTGAGACCTATATTTAAGGAATGTTTCTTCAAATGGGATATGTACACCACTGATGATACATGGATGATTATTTAAATAATCCTAGGCATATTTTCTATTTTAATAAAGGTGATTATAATGATAATAGAAACACAGCTGCCATTTACTGAGCATTTTTCCATGTGCTGCCAAGCAAAAATTCTAATATATTAACTTGATTGGTCTTCACAAGACCAGTATGTGGCTGTTATTATCTCCAATGAACAGAATGGAAGTTGAGACACTGGGAGGATAAATAACTTGCTCAAAATCATCTAGCTACAAATGGACAAATATTCAGTCCCAGGAATTTTAACTGAGAGCCCTGCTTTGCCGCTGTGTGGATATATAACACACACGCTGGCTTTGAACTTGCAAGACCTCTTGCTTCAGCTTTCTGAGTATCTGGGCTCAAAGGCATGTATGACTGTGTTCAGATGGATGTAACTTTTTAACTGAATTGACTCAATACAATTTTAAGAAAGACATGTCTGTGGACAGAAAATAAAGTCATCTAAAAGCTGAGGATGTAACTCAGCTGGTAGAGTGTTTGCCTAGCATGCATCCAGCATAGGGTTCAGTCCACAACACCATATCAACTGGATATGGTGGCACACATCTGTTATACTAGCGTACAGGAGATGGAGGCAGGAAGATCATAAGTTCAAGGTTATTCTCGGCTATATGCTGAGTTTAAGGCCAGCCTGGTTTGACACTCTGTCACAATAAAATTAAAATAAAATAAAATAAAATAAAATAAAATAAAATAAAATAAAATAGTAAAATAAAGCCATTCCAGTTTTATGTGAATGTCTGGTGAACAGGAAATGGTGATGGAACAAATTTGTGTGTATGTGTGTGTGTGCATGTGTGCATATCTGTGTATGCATCTGTGTGTACACGGATGGATGCATGTATATCTGTGTGTATGTGTGTGTATGCATGTGTTTGTGTGTGTACGTGTATGTTTGTGTCTGTGTGTATGTTTGTGCCTATGTGTATGTGTGCATTTCCTTTGTGTGAGTGTATCTTCCATATTCATGTCTGTGTATATGTGTGTCTGTGTGTGTCTTCTGTGTTCATGTCTGTGTATGATTGTGTCTCTGTGTATCTTTCGTTTTCATGTCTGTGCATGCATGTGTCTTCCATGTTTGTGTTTGTGCATGCATGTGTCTGTGTGCATCTATCATGTCTGTGTATGTATGTGTATATGTGTGAAGCTAGAAATTAAGACTTCATGTGGCTGTCAAGGTAACTGTCAATAGACCAATGACAGGCAGACACTTGGGTCAAGTACAGCTGTCATGCCTCCGGGGATGAAAAGCCCTGACTTTCAACTTACCTGCCTTTCACTTCACTCAGAAAATTGTCTGTTCGGGTGGGATCTTTCTATTTTTACACATCTTTAAGACATCACACAATCATATTTCTATGGGAAATATAAATAATTCAAATAACTCTGAAAAAGAAAGGCCTCAATTATTGTATATTACAAATTGAGAAAAAAAATTAAACTTTAGAAAAAAACTGACAGTCAGATCATAAGCATTACAGCAAGAATCTGGATCATTTTCTCCAGAGGTTAAACTAGAGTATTCTTTTAAAGGGCAGAAGTTTAAGGTCTAGCTAGGGAATAAAGACCTGTTTTGTCTGACACGTCCCAATTCAAATCCAACATTTATCAAATGATTCTTAAGTACTTTATTTTTTTTAAGGAGCTGGCAGGCTGAGTATATTAAGCATTCATTATTATAAATTTGTATTTTAAAAACCCAGTATCTTTTCTGTAAATATGCAAAGGTTTCTCTGACAATTTCTCCCTTTTTTAAATAAAGCTACCTCTCACTGAAATATTTTACATAAACCCCTTATATCTAAAGTGGATTCTTGGCATCTGGGAGTTCAAAAATCTCCCCCAAACTCCGAATAGGGAAAAAAGCTACATAATTATAGCTCATTTAAGAGCAAGTCATAAAGTATTCAAAAATGTTTCTAACCCCAAAAAGTACTATCTTAGAGTGGCATTTAAACTCAACAAAGTACTACTGGCAATTACATTCTTTCCTTGCAATTTGTTATTCATCAAGTTGGAAGAAAATGTATGCTGCCATTGTGTAGTGAAGGCGCATGACATTCAAAATTGTCACCAACTAAACACAACTGGCCACCACTATGTGAAAAACCAAATGCTTTAATGAGGCTATTAAGAACAACAGTTCAATTATGTCATTGGATACATTAATATCAATTCGTAATATACAGTGCTATGGACCATACAGAAAGTATTGCTGCACCCAACAGTGGGGCTATTATTAACATTACAGTACCAAGTGTCCGCAAGAGACAGTCATTTGTCATTTTTATCAAGAAGTCCGTTTTTTATACTGTTATCAATATCAACTTCTCCCCAGTGCATTTTTAAAAATATTAAGAAGTGCATTACTTTGTGCTTTTTATCTTTCAATGTCCCATGGACTTTGTTTGTTCTTATTGCTTTATGGTTTACCAACAACCAGAAAGAACTGTCATCCTCTATGTATGATCAGGTTGGTTGTATGGTTTTTTTGGCAAAGTCAGAAGGTTTGGTATTTCCATCGCCTTACCCAGAGGCAGGTAGGTCATTTTGGTATTTTGGTCACTCCAAGCGGAGGTCCAATCAATCCTGAGTCACAATTCTGCACCCAGGGTGGGGGAGTGGCGTGGATCAGTCTCTCCTTAAAAACAGTGAGCCAAAACCACTGCCTCTTGGCTTAACCAGTTCCTGAAAGAATCCACACTCTGGCTGGCAAAAAAAGAAAGAAATAAAACCACCCCCACATTGCAGCCTTTGCCTGGCTTGCTCACCTGCCTTTCCCAGCAGCTACCTCTCATCAGGAGGTAGGGGAGCAGGCAAAGGAAGGTTCAAGAGCTGCAGGAGTCAGGGCGGTGGTGCAGTATGCCATATTGTCTCTCGACAGAACTTTCTATGAAGTTGTTCCACCACAGCCATAGTCCCTCAGCTGTGGGTTAGTCAGCCCTGTGAAACTATGTTCTGTTATTTAAAAACAGCTCTCAGAATCAGCTAAGAAAAACTACCATCATAGCATTGTGATCTTCAACTTCTGTATCCAGCCCTCTCCCCCTATATAAATATGAAGAGAAAAATAGACAATGCTATGTGTATCGGTGAACACTATGGTACAATTAGCTGTTCATGCAGATTTGCATCACTATTCTAGGAAAAGAGTTATATATTTAAGGGGGTTGAAAGAATGGGAACTTATTTTCCCTACCCCCTTAAGTAATAAAGCTACAAAACTGATAACATTGCGTCAATATTTCCAAGGACTCTCACTCCCCAACATGCATGGGAACTGCACAGCTGATGACTCTCACTAAGGCCATCCATTCACACATCTGACAGTCACTCCCCTTGATTCTCTCCATCATCCATCACCAATTCACATTTGACATTTAAACACTTTTTAAAAACCCTCCTGAAAAAGGTTTCCTGATGAAAGAAGTTGGCACTGTCACTAAAATATATTTCATATTAAAAATATGTGAAGGGAAATTGGAAGCTCTTATAATGTCTACACCAGCATCATGCTACATGTTCCTCTTTACTGCAGATACCATCTTGAAACTCTCTCCTACATTACAGTTCAGTCAGTGCTAGCCCAAAAAAGACTGCTGCTATATTTAAGGCACTTCATTCTGAAAGGGTATGCTTTATGCCACTCACTATTCAGTTGTAGGCTGCTACCGAGAAACTCCATTCCATAGCCCGGCTTGTAACACTATCATCAGTATAAAGCATCTGGGCTTGGTACATGTGAAACTACTGTGATTGTATAGGGCTACACAAGTAGGGAATGCACGGAAACCAACTTGATGACGCTGCTGCTTATTATAACATTGTTATCAAGTAATTTGCTAATACAGTGTTTCTTTAAATCCAGCCAGTTTGTTGAAATTCCAATTTAAATGACCATAGTGAGCATAGTATGCTATGGTTATCAGTCTCCAAGTATATTGTTAGTTTCATATCTTAAAAATAAGTATGTATTTTGTTTTCCTAAAAAGTCTGGTTTTTAATCTATTAATACTATACCTTAAATGTGGTGAAAAACAGTTTTAAGTGAGACTGGAATATACAAAATATCTGCAAAGCTCTCTTTAAACACAAGACCTTGCATAAAAGTTTTCTTTCATGGATGTACAAAGAATGCAGAAAACCATCAGTGAGTTGTAAAAATAGTGAAAACTTGCCATTTTAAGATACATATTCTTACAAATTAAAACAAACATTGAAAAAAACAATGATAATAAAGAATCTGTACAATCAAAATGACTAAAACATAATTTAAAAATAAAAATAGTAAAGCCAATTAGAAATGTGCCCAGTTCGGCTGTCTTATTAAAAGCAAAAGTGAAAAAAAAAAAAAAAAGTAAAACCAACATTCAGTATCCCTTGATATTTTACTCAGGGAGGACATTCATTACCATTTCAAAATAAAACACATCTTATGAAGAAACTGAATCACACTCAGTAAATGAGGAAAACTAACTGGGCCGAATCAAAGCCAGCAAGATCAGACCCTCTGTTTTGAGCCTTGGTCTAACTCCTTTCAGTTTGGTTAGCATAAAACATGTTTTCTAACCAGATCATCCTCATGAAAATGACTGCTATTTTCTTTTTTGTCTTTACATAATGTATTCTTCCTTTAAGCAGTTTGCAATATAAAAACTAAGTGATGCTAGTCGGGTACTGTGTTTTTAAGGCAGTACCAGAGAGTCAATACTTTTATCAAGTGGAAAAGGGTTTTTAATGGGTGTCTTTTCCACCTTTTTCTTCTTCAGCTTCTTCTTCCTCCTTCCTTCTTTCTTTTTTTTTTTTTTTTTTTTTTTTTTTTTTTTTTTTTTTTGGCTGCTTTACATTCTTTTAGTTAAACTTTACATGTTAATTTCCAAGGAGGTCACAGATATAAAAATCTCAAACCTTATTTTCCCCTGAATGAAACGGATAGACACGTCTCTGATGCAAAAGTCCTCTTGCTCCAGAAAGTTCACGTTTCGAGAATTCAGTTCACAGATACTGCACGCAGATGGTACAATACTTTGGAGGCCTTTGTAGTTGTAAAATAGAATATACAAGTCTAGTTCACAAAATTCTAAAAATAAAATATATCCCGGGCTATTGATAAAGCATGAAAAAATTCATATTAAAGGAAAATTATCAAGAAAACCCCTTCAGGTAAATAATGAAGTCCACTGATGGAGGGAAGAAGCAGTTTGTGGCGAGGCAGAGCAAGGCAGGCTCGCTAACACGCATGCTCCGCCTCTTCTGTGCTCATACTGCTTCTCCGGCTGCTTGTTTTGGACGCTCCAGGGGACACTGACGACAGGAGTGGGTCGGTGACACCAACAGGGGAGAGGGTATCGTCCATCAAGATGTCTTCCAGCTTGGAGCCCATCTTTGTGGGGACGCTATAGGCTGGGCTGCTCTCAGGTACAGTCCCGAGGTTGTTGGTGAAGGTTATGGTGCCGTCCGTGAGATCAAGGGTTGTCGTACAAGTCAGATCCGCCTGGTGCTGCAGAAGTTCTTGGCTGCAGTTCTCAAGAACTGGTTCTTGTTTGATGATCCGGTTCACCAAATCCGGTGAGCAGAGGCCAGTGGATGGGATGAGGGAAAGGCCGTGTGCTCGAGCCTGCATTTCGAGTTCCTATAATAAAAGTCAAAGTCCGACAATTAAGTAGGTGTGCATATAAGAACTACACAGTAGAGAAATTACACCTTGATGAGGCTATGGTGGTGGATGTATGTTGGTATGCCTTTGCTCAAATCCATCACCAAGAGTGTCTATAAATTAAGGGTGTGGAGGACAGGAAAAGTCACTTCTAATGAAGAAACCACTCTGGTGCAGATGTTAATGAGAGGCTGCATGTCCCAAAGGACATTGGAATTGTCTAGAGCTTGCATTCTATTGTACTGTGAGCCTGAAACTGCTTTGAAAAATAGTCTGTTAAAAAAAAAGGAAAGGGGCTGGGTGTGGTGGTGAACGCCTGTAGTCCCAGCACTTGGGAGGCAGAGGCAGGTAGATCTCTGTGAGTTCAAGGTCAGCCTGGTCTACCTAGTGAGTTCCAGGACAGCTGGGGCTACAGGGGGACCCTGCTTAAAAAAAACAAAAAAAAAAAAAAAAAAAGCAAAGGGACAACTATCAATCATTAAGGTAAAGATTGTTGCTTTTTTAAAAATAAAATTCGCATTTCTTAACGTACATGAAATACCTTTTTAGGTGGATTGTGGATATTATTACATATTAAAAACAGAAAAACACACAGATATTAATGATGAAAACAAGGATGAGCTCCCCAGGTTGGCTGTCATCAAGGAAAAAACCTGACAACAAATGCTGGTTTAAGGTACGGAGAGCGGGGAACCCTCAAACACTGCTGGGGGGAGGGTAAACTGGTGCAGTCACTGGAGAAGTCAGTGTGGAGGTTCCTCATAAAACTGAAACTAACTCCACATGACTCAGCTATCAAACTCATGGGTATTTACTCTAGGTCAACATAGCACAGAGATGCCTGCTTATCCATGATTATTGCTACCCTAATCACAATAGCCAAGATACAGGACCAGCCTAGATGTTCATCAATAGATGAACTGGTAAAGAAAATATACAATAGAATTGTAGTCAGCTGTAAAGAAAAATGAAATCTTGACATTCGCATGAAAGTAGACGCAACTAGAGATCACTATGTAAAATAAAATACCCAGACTCAGGCAAATATCGTGTTTGTTCTCATATGCAGAATCTAGATTTAATATGTGTGTGTGTGTGTGTGTGTGTGTGTGTGTGTGTGTGTGTGGCATTAAAATAGAAGGGGAACTACTTGCCTACTTGCAAAGAAAAAGGGGACCAGTGGGAGAGGGGTTGGGTGAGATAAGAAAGCATAGAGAGATGGGGAAGGTAAATATATGAGCAAAGTATACAATATATACATACACATATATGTACACATATATGAAATGTATGGAAAAACCATAATTTTGTACAATGTATATATTTAAAATTAGAGCAAATAAAAATAAAATACTAGGTAAATAGTAACATAATGGTATATATAAAATGCTTGGGAGGTATTTAATGATTTCAAGAGAAATGGTAATACTTGCTCAACTACTGGACCCCAGACATTCCTCAGTTTTACCACAAATGTGCTGCACCCTTGCAGTCCCTAATTTCAGCTAGAGTGTGTTTAAGTATGAGTATTTAAGTATGAGTGTGTTAAGTTTAAGTATGAGTATGTTACATACTTTTTGGTCATGCCATAGTATTGAGAAATTATTTTCTGGAGGGCTGTGGTAACCAGGACCTCGTAAGCATCAACATGGAGTAGAAGGTAAGGGTAGTTGATCTAATCTCATTCCAAGGTTTTCACAAGTTGTGTGATGCCCAGGAGGCATACCTATTTCATCACTAAGTACCATAGTTACTTAAAAATCAAAGTGCTATTTTTTTCAATTATATGCATTTTTTCAAAGTAGTTACTGAGCTGTTAGACAAAAACAGTCAATATTTTGCTTGGATGTGGCAGAAGAGTAGATATTTCTTTTGGCTTCAGGGTGTGGTAAAAAAGTCACTAAGGCACCAATGGTACTATGAAATAAAATTCAGGCTGAGAGCAAACACGTCCACATTCTGCACCAGCAGCCAGAACTGCAGACATCTAACCCAACTCCCCATAGCAATGGGAAAGCTTTTTTAAAAATGTCAAGTTCTCGTCTATAAAATGAGTATGATCTTCCTACACGTACTTATTTGTTCTGGGCCGAACTGTGTACCTCTCCCCCAAAATGTGTATATTTAAGCCCTAACCCCAGTGTGTTAAAATGTGACTATTAGGAGGCAGGGTCTTTGAAGAGGTGGTTAAGATAAAATGCGGTCAATCCTGCTTTTTTGGACCTCCATCTTTCAGAATTATGAAAAAATTAACTCCTGTTATTTAACCTTCTGCACACACTCAGTGGTCCTTTTTCACAGCTGTAATAGCTGACTGATCACTTGGTAACTGTCCATGATGTGCATCAAACTTCATTTCAAGATGCCTTCGGAGCATGTTTTCCCTCTTTCTTTCTGAATATCCTTCAATACTCCTAAATGGACAGCAGAGATCACCCATGAATCCCCAATAACCAGTCGATTTCCATTTGCTGTTCTGTTTGTGATAAAATAATATATTAAGATAAAATATAGATGGGAAACACGTCTTTTGAACTCATTGGGAAGGAAAGGCACTTTCCACATGGCACGACCTCTTCATTTAGCCCACAAACTTGGAAATAATGTGTGTGAAAAGCCATACTTGGTCTGTGTTAAAGCTGTTGGATCTGCAAGCTTGTTCTCTGGAAGTAATAGGAGTGAGAGATGACGGGTGTGGGACGCCATACAAATGTCTGTTGCTTCCCCAGACCATCTCTAGAAACAGGCCTCTCCAGGCATCAGGCTAGAGCCCTGGGCAATTTAATAAAGCAGACTTTCCCCTGATAATAAGACTTCATGCTCTTTCTTCTGTGAAGATCTCTGCATGCATCGCTTAGATTGAAAATGAAGGGAGGCCCTCAGCCCTGGCTGAAAACAGAAGCTCTTGTAACTCTACACCAAGAACAGCACCTCCACACATGCAGTTCACCTTTTCAAAAATAAGCAGGTAAATGAACTTAAAGAGATGCAAACATCTTACTGGATCCTTTGTTGTTTAATTAAAGGTGTTTATCAGCAGATTAAAACAGTTACTTCAATTTCTAAACAAGGTGCTAAATCTCATGTGGAGCACCAAGGATTCGTTGTGCAGAGTTTGCCTAATTAATAATGTTTCCTATGACTTGCAAAACTTGTAAGGCAGCCCAGTCACTGGAAGGAAACTATCACCATGGAATTCCAGTGCTGGTATTTCACAGCATTCATATTTCATAGGAGCAAATAAGTTTGGAGTATTGACACGAAACAAAAATTAGCTCTTCTTTCCAAAAACTATATTTTAATACTTGTATAAGAAAATAACATATTAGTGGAAGCTGCATTTATAAGCAGGTATAGCAGGTACCAGGAATTAAATTCCTAAGGTATTTTATGGAAGACATGAAACATAAAACAAACAACGAAAGCTAAAGAAGGTGGGAGGAAGGTCGGGAAGATTTCCAAATTACACCTAGCCTCTACTGATTCCCTGGATTCTAAAACCCAGGCCCAGAGGAGCACCACCTTGTGCCTCCCAGCCTGTGGCTGAGGATCATTGCAGTGGCAGCAAGATCTTAGGGGAGATATGTTGTGAAGCACAGAGAGGATAGGACGCTGTCATCACACATGTTCAATGTCCTGGCCACGTACCCCTAGGTGAAGCACAATGCAGATTCATTCTCACTGAAGGTCCAGCCAGCAACACTAACTACACCTGAGGGAGGCTCACTGGTACCCAGACAGCACATCACAGCCTTCTTGGCCTTGGGAAGCATTCACATACTTCCTCATGATGCTTGGGGTCCATGTTCAGCTGAAAACTCCCTAACAAAGTTCACTGCACTGTGGAAGACAGACATGTCACAGGCTGGAACTTTCTGATAGCAGAAAGTGGTGAAACAAGAAGGCAGGACCTGGACTTGGAGCTGAGCTGCTTGGCCTCCACTGGAGAGGAGCCTGATGGGCAACTCAAGTTTGCTCCTCTGCACTTGTCTGAGAATGACTGTGAAAGTGCCACCAGCATTAATGTAGGAGCTACCAATTCATTTGTGCAAGGAGGCAAATTCACAATCACAGGATCTACAAATAGTAAGGGTCACCTGTGTTAAGACTGTGCCTGCCGACTCCCCTTTGGCTCATTATGTTATTTCCTGAAAGCAGTAATATACATACTGTAAACATTGTAGGCGCATGGCAGGTACCTGTATTCTGAGCAAGAGGTGCCGATTGGCATGCTCCAGCTTCTTCTGTCGGTTTTCAAGTTCCTTTGCACGTTGCTGCTCTCGTTGCAGCTTTCTGATGTAGTCCACGGATGCCTTTAAAATGGTTCCCTTGTTCCAGCGCATGTCCCTGTGTCAGAATGGAGCACAACCAGCTCTTTAGGAACTGAGGTTCCCAGAAAATTCAGTATTCAATCTCTTTAGCTGGAATGACAGTCACACAGCAGGGACACCTATTGTTCATTAAGTGCTCAGCAAGTGCTGACCACCCACTCATTTGGTATACATTATCTGTTATCTGTTATCTTAATCCAGACAAGCTCCTTCCTCCTTCTCCCCTCCCTCCCTCCCTCCTTCCTATTTCCTTCCTTCCTTCCTTCCTTCCTTCCTTCCTTCCTTCCTTCCTTCCTTCCTTCCTTCCTTCCTTCCTTCCTTCCTTCCTTCCTTCCTTCCTTCCTTCCTTCCTTCCTTCCTTCCTTCCTTCCTTCCTTCCTTCCTTCCTTCCTTCCTTCCTTCCTTCCTTCCTTCCTTCCTTCCTTCCTTCCTTCCTTCCTTCCTTCCTTCCTTCCTTCCTTCCTTCCTTCCTTCCTTCCTTCCTTCCTTCCTTCCTTCCTTCCTTCCTTCCTTCCTTCCCTTTTCTTTTTTTCCTCTTTTCTTCTTTTTCTAGCTGGTCTAGAACTGGCTATGTAGACCAGGCTGTCCTTGATCTCAAGGAGATCTGCTTTCCTCTGCCTCCAGAGTGCTAGGATTAAAGATGTGTGCCACCACACCCAACTACAAGCACCTTATAAGGTGGGAATGTTGTACAGATATTGAAACCACTACAATTCAAAGCAGTCTAAATCACAGACCTCTCACTGGGTTAAGCCAAGATTGAAATTTTAGTCTGTGGATAACTAAAGCTTATTTGTAAACACTGTATTAAACTATTGAAGATATTTAGAACTATAAAGGTTTGTTTGCCCGGACTAGATAATCCACAGTTAACAACAAAGGTTCTGTGAAATCCCATGGTTTGTCTGTGGTATATAAACATCATTCTGGGATTTTTATCATGAACTATCATGGGCAGTCACCTAACCTTTCTCTATATCCATTTTCTCATTTGCAAAATGATGATACTTTATGTGTATAAGCAGTCTTTGTAAGCGTGTTACTAGAACTGGGGGCGGAGGATCATTTTATATGAAGGACTGTGAAAGGTTTGCATCACTATTCGAACAATGGAACAGGCACTATGTCAAGTGTTCAACATAGTAACTATAAACTTCAATCTCTCCACAGCATTTACTATGTGCTAGGAACTTTCTAAAGTGCTTTACAACTCATTTAGTCACAATATCCTCCATGTGTAGGTTCTACTGTGATCCTTCTTCATGATCCTCTTGGAAAGTACAGCACAGAAAGGTTATGAAATGCTCCCAAGATCACAGAGCTATGAAGAGGTATAAGCAGTAAGTCTAGACAGCCTTGTTCTAAATCTTCTGTCCAAAAGTACTGCACTGTTCTTCCCCCTATGTAAGTGAGGACTCAAAACAACCAGACCATGGAGGGGGAGTTTGATGCTTCTTTGCAGATGACAAAGTTGGATCCCAAGAACACAAGTGTCTTCCCTAAGGTCAGACATCGGGGAATGTGTCTGTTCTGGAATTCCAATCTCAACAGCCACAAAAGTGTATGCCTTTCAGTTTTTAATCACCGTGTGGTTCCCACGTACTTGTATGTGAGAAAATTATGATCACTAATAAAATGTAAGTGAACGGACTGTAAAAATTTTAGAGTACTCCAGAACAAACAATAAAGAATGAAAGAATGAATTATATTTATGTAAGTGATTCTTCTATACTACTTGAAATTTGATTCCTATTATAGACTATCTTCAACATGATGATGGCAACAATGACAAAGACAGAATCCATGTAATGTCCAGGGAACCATCAACACCATCACTTACTGCTGCTAAGAGCAAATCAGAAGCATTAGGTGGGGTACATAAGTGGTAGGCCATTAAAACAAGTCAAATAATAATTGATCCTCATATGGGTTAGCTGAGGAACAAAACAGACATTCTCCCATGAGGGCAGCCACAGCCCCCAGAGAGGTCCATGGGGTGGGTCTCTTGGGTCTGAGCACCAAAGACGGAAACCCATACAGGTGAGCACAGGGACCTAATACTCAAGGCTAAAGTCAAAGTAACAAGAGATAAAGTAGTCAGTGAGGCACATGATTATAATGTCCGATGCCTTATTTAGTCATCCAAAGTAAGAAGCTAGAGCTGGACCTCTCAAGCCCAGTTCTCAGTAAGTATTTCAATCAGTTATCTTGAGGACTACCTCTTAGGAGACGCAATCAATCAGTTATGTTCCTGGGCTTAAAGGGCTTCAAATATTGCTTTTTGGGGGGTGGGGGATGACAGGAATTCTTTTTCATATGTAAGTATGTATGTTCCCTCAAATATATAAAATCAATCAAAACATAATCTTTTGGGAGGAGAAAGTATGGGCTCACTAAAGCAGTCACTAAAGTGAGTTTCTCTAGCATGTTCAAGGCACAGTCTAGAAGCCTGGTGTGGAAAAGCTAGTATACACATTATGCTCTGCTTTACCTTAAAACAGTGTCTATAATGAAAGGTCACCATTGGTCTAGAGTATAAACATTCAAGTTCTAGTGCAGTGGAAGAAGATATGCAAATGCAGGCTCTCACTGCGGCCTTATAATTTCATAACATGTTACTAGAGTGAGTCACATGCTACACTCTAAAAGAATATGCTAAAAAAGTGAAAGCTGATAAAGAACAGGAAATAGGAATTCAATTTCAACTATCATGCAAGACTGACTATAGGAATGAAGGTCACAGCCCTTTTGGAGGATAAATTTGTGCTGCACAACTGTGAATCTGAATTCTTCCAGTCTGAAACGCCTCTCCCTGAAGCCTTTGAAAGCAGTGTTGGAAGATGGAAATTGTGCCATACATTCATCAAAACCACCTCACAATTGGTAATAGTTTTATTTTATTTTGCTACAAATTCCCTGACAATAATGTGAATCGCAGATTTAATAAGCCTTGCATGAATAATGCTTGATTGCATCTTTACTTTTTATTAGATAGCTAAAAGGTCATATTCAAAGGCTAATTTCATAGAATGCCTGTGGGGGCCATTAAAATGTATACATCCCCCAGTTCTCTACCGCAAATGGGCCAATTTCTAACGGGTAAAACTTGTGTATTTGTTGGCCTATTTGCTGATGTGGCAGATAACGTGGTAGGATATACCAGAGAATTATCTCTATAGCCATTATCTCTGAGAGAGGAGGTGGAAGAAAGCCCAAGGCTGAAACTCGAATTAGCTGCCTTGTCCTTAATAAGAGGATTAAACATTACCCTTTTCCAAGATTGGCAAAACACACAAAGAATATGCACGTTTTCATAAGAACAATTGCCCTTCTGTCTTACCAGTATCATTGAACTTGGTGTTTCCAGTGTCTGCTCATCAGTGCCCGTTTGGAGGTACTGGGCAAGCTGGTGTGCCCACACTCCACAAATCTTGCTTTAACAGCTACTGAGATCTTGTATGTATAACTATTAAAGAATTTTCTTTTCAAAAACTAAGAATGCTTTTGCCGAGTTCCCAGATTTCTGAGAGCCCTGATTCCTTACATTCAAACCTAACCATTTCAGGACCAATACTTCTTTTGTGCAATTCTATACATTTTTCTTGAACATTTAATTTGGTTAAATTAACCAAAATAAAGGCTTAGAAAAAGAAGCAGAGGGAGAGGGAAGACTTCTTCAATTCTAAATGCATATTTTGTAACATAGGAAAAAACACGAAGGTATGAAAAATCTATGATGCAGATTAACATGCAATTGTACTCACGGATCATTTGACTTGGGAATCAAAGTACCTAGCTCTTTAATACGGTCATTTATGTTAAATCTTCTTCTTCGTTCAACTTCAAGAAAAGAGCATGGGGAAAGGGTCATTAGTAACAGCATCACACATGCATTTAGACCATCTCATTAAAGTGTGCACATTGACTTTACCAGGTTAGGACAATGTAAACTTGAACCTATTTCCCCCTGTGGTTATCATATTTTTTGGTATTGTTTAAATAATAGGAGCTGTCTTTGTACAGAATGCCATCATTTACAAAGCATTCGGATACACAATTTTCTCACTTGATTCTGTAACAAACAACTCTGAAACCAAACTGTCACCCTCAGCTACAGCCAGCAATCGGTCACACAGCCCCACAACTCAAGTCCTGTCCTTTGCAATAGGGCTTGGCAAAGTTTTATAGAGATAGAGAATAGGTTCTTGCTTTGAAGGTCATGCATCAAAAGCGGAGCTATCTGTATTGTACTTATTTAACTAGAGAGAAGACAAATTTGTGATGACAACATTTGCACAGATCTGTATCGACAAAATTGTCTCACAGTATCAGTTTGGTATGACTGGGACAGCGCAAGTCTGTAGCCGAGTGGCATCAGGATTACTTTTGATGTTGAAACTTGAATTTTACATATTTTTTACTGGTCACAAGATATCACTCTATTTTTTTTTTCGGTTTCCTTTTAACCACTTAAAATATTTTTTTAAAAATTTAGCTTATAATATATTAAAAAACTCCTACTCTAGCCTGGGACTGTCAAAAATAAATATAATACAAGTCACACATGTCATTTTAGGTCCTTCAATGACCATATTAAACTAGTAAAACAAAGATGAAATTAACTCCAATATTTCATGAACCCTATTATATGTTAGCAGGTAATCAACATAAAAATTTAAATTAGATGGTGTGCATTCTTTTCTTCATGCTGTTTCGGAAATTCAAGTATATTTTTTATTTCAGCATTTCTTTGTGGGGCTGGTGACCAATCCAAGGGTCCTGTGCATGCTAGGCAAGTGTTCTATCAGCCCAGCTCCCAGTTCCATACATCACAATTTGAAGTAACCATATGCTGATGCTCTGGGTGTAAGTGGCAAAAAGCTACCAAGCAGACCTAAAACCCGTTTAGCATTTAAAACCACACTGCGCATCTTGACAGCATCCTCATTCCACAAATCTATGTTCAATGAAATTCTTACTTTCTGTGGTAAAGATAACAGAGTAAGGCATGTGAGATAATAAGTGTTTCAAATTTACCCAATACAGCAAATAAATTTCAAGTAAGGTCTAATAAATTATGTTTATTTTAAAAGTTCTAACATTTTATTTATATTTGACCCACTAATATTCTGTACATGTAGATACATAATGTTATTCACGATTTTTCCAATATAAATAGCACTTTGTCTTAGCTGAGTAATTATTCCAATGATTAAATACACACATAATATAAAAACAGATATATAATACTGATTTTTTTTGTCTTTTTTTTTTTTTTTTTTTTTTTTTTTTTTTTTTTTTTTTTTTTGAGGCTGGGTCTCCCAGTAGCCCCAGCTGTCCTGGAACTCACTATGTAGACCAGGCTGGCCTTGAACTCACAGAGATCTGCCTGCCTCTGCCTCCCGAGTGCTGGGATTAAAGGTGTGCACCACCACGCCCGGCTATAATACTAATTTTTATTATTAGGGTTATAAACATAACAAATACAAAATAGAAATACCAAGTAATAGTCAATGATGCTGATAAAGGAATTTTTAGATTTTCTTATCCACTCATTTATACCCTCTAAAACTCTGAAGTATTATAGAATTTCTTCCTTTCCCCAAGCATATATACCAAGTACACACTGCTGACAGTCCAGACATCAACATGGAATTGCAAGCTCCTATGTCTGACCAATAGCCATCGTTACTTGGAAGGGTACTAGACAGCCCTGGCACTCTAGACACAAGTCCCCCACTTTTTCAGCCCCATTAGCCCTACCTGCAGACTGAAGGTGACTCGTTTCAACAGTGATAACATCTTTCCAAATACTGATGCCAGAACCCTGAAATCAGCTCCACACCCCTTCCTCTCCTGTTCCTCATCTGTCATCTGATCTTGTTGGTTTTGTCTTCAAAATATTGCCTGAACCTCTGTTTCTTCCTGAGAGATGTCACCATCATCCTGGATTACTGCAATCCTCCTAGCAGGCATCATGTTTCTGGCAGGCCCATCCCCCGCCTTCCCCGCCCCACATCTATTGATCTGTGGAGAACCCAGTGGCCAGAGGGGTCCTGTTAAAGCCTAAGTGAGGGCATGCCAACTCTTTCCTCAAAACCCTCCCATCACTCCCCATTTCACCAAGTCCTTGAGTTGTCCTACAAGGATCTGGTGGGCCTTGCCCTGCTGATCTCACTATCTACTCCTCTCCCAGACTGACACAGTCATCTCTAGAAGTTCACCTGTGAGCTTTCCCTTTGGCCCCCACTGACTCCTTGCTAAGTCCACAACCGAACCAGGCATACACTGGCCATCTTAATATGTTGTTCCTGCTGCCTAGAACATTCTTCCTCCAGATCCCTGAATAGCCATTTACTTCCTTAGGTCGTGAATCAAATTTACTTATGTGAGCTCCCAGGTCATCCTATTTAAAACTGATCCTCTACCTCCCATGCCCATTATGATACTATGTCCACTGGGCCCTATTCCGTCTTCTCACAAAACTCTGTATCAGCTAATCTTTAATTATTTCACTTATTTACCTATTGTGTTTCTTCATGGCTGCGGTCCAGGCAACCATATGTGCCTGACATGATGAACATTAAAGAACAGCACCTTTAAAGTAGAATTGCACTAAAATGCTTCTGCCTTTGCCTTTTCTCACTGATTGGCACACTGCTGACCTCCTTGTCAATATTTAGAGATGCCACATTCGATTTTCAATGTGGGACTTCCCTCTTTGAATATTTATTATGAAAATACTAGCTTGTATCTTTTGGTAAAAGATGAAGAAAGCTTCTCAAATTGAAACAGAAAGTGGGAGGGAAGTACTGATAGAGTAGACATACACATTCCTCAGGACCCAGCCCAGAGAAGCAAACCTGTGCACAGGAGGTGTACGTACATGTTCCCCCAGGCACTGTTTATATGGGAGAAAACTAGAAACAATACATACACACAGCAGTAAAATGGCTAAGTAGGGAGAGCCCAGGTGGGGATACGATGTGACAGTATTTACAAAGTAGGCAGATCTAGATTTGTAACAGCAAGTTCTTCTACACACACTGCTTGGGTAAGAGAGAAGCAGGTGGCAGAGCACGGATACTGTAATATGATCTGTGTTCAGACACACAAAGCAAAGCTCTTGATTTTCCTCACGTACCCATATGTGTCTGCTCTTAAATACATAGAAAAAGTCAGGAGAAACAACACCAGACTGCAAACAATGCTTGCACCTGGTGATTAGAGAGCAGCATTGCCCTTTTCTGTCATTTCTCTTAATCAGGAAAAAAGTTTTATAGAGTCTAAGTTTTTAGACTCTAAAAATCTATTTAGGAAAAAAGCATACAAAACATTCTTGTACTACTATAAATAAATAGAAATGTTTCAAAAACAGAATATATGTGTTTGTCAATTATTTTGATTTGAGATAAAAAAATTTCTCTAGAATACAATCTCCTTCCATAAAAGATACTTTTAACATCTAGAGAAATTATTTTTCCTCCAAAATTTTTGGAAGCAGTTTTTGATACCTGAAGGAACACTGACATCATCATCAAACACCATGGACATAAACAAAACCAACTTACTTAAGTTGTGATTGTCCTTTTTCTGCCTCTCTTTAGCCAGTGCTCTTGCTTCAGACTCTGTGGGGAAAATACACGCTGTGCACGTGAATGAAGTCATTAGAAACTGGAACTGTTTGAGGGACACAGCAGTGTTAACTATAAAGCATCTCTTGTAAATGTACAGAACCTTGTCTAGTTGGAGTAGAATGAAAATATTATTTTTCAAGTGATATTTTATAAAAACTTGTACTTCTAAGGCTACATACACCAAATGTCTGCAAAACCTGTTTCCATAAACCGGTAAGAGATAAACAACAGCAACCCACAGCACACTGAGACTATACACCCATGCTAAAAAGGCTGACATAAATAACTAGAAAACTATGGGAATTTGGTATTGTATTCTATTGTTAGGAGTCCAATTTTATTTTCAGGCTAAATAAAATGTCAGGTGTCTTTTATTCCTATGGTGACATGCAAAGTGAGTGGGGAAGCTTCTAGATTACATCTCCACAGCCTGTGACAGGTTCCTGGAAATGAACTCATTTTATTTTCAGAATGTGGAGCCAGGTTCTCTCAGAATCTACTAGAACAAAATCATGTCACAATTCCTAGGAGCCACTATGCACTACTTGCATGTGTATAAAAGCATAGGTAGGGACAGGTCCCAAAAGTATTTGGTGACAATTCCATTTGAAAAGTTCTATTTGAATAGCAACTCATGTGAGATTTTGGTGTTAAGAGATTTCTTTTTTTCCTCATAGAGAACAAATAAATCCACCAAATAAAACACGCTGCTTTATCAATCCCGAGACTATTTTGTTAGTATGCTTTCAGAAGTGATGCCCATGGAAGTACTTGACTACAGTGTATCATTTTACCTGAAAATAGAAATATTTCAGCAGGATTTTCAGCTGCTGAAGCATACAAACTGATCACATGACATCATATGCACATAGTATGTATGTATATGAATGTGCGTGCACACTGTGATGCTTCAGTCAGTGACAGACTGCATAGAAGACGGTGGTCTTGCTAGCATATGTAAAGACACTCTGAGATGTTCATACAGTAACAAAATCACCAGGTGACGATACTGCACATGCACACACACTGTGACTTTTACGCTTTTTGTTGTCTAATACTTTTCCTTTTGGTGGGATTCTTAGTTGGTTTTGGCTCTGGATAGCTTTTGTTTCTTAATAAATTACCTTCCAAATTAATGGTTTTTAAAAACGCCTTTTGTTACAAATTTCTGAAATGTTTTTTATAACAATACTCTTGGATAGGACAGGGATTTTTACAACAAATCCATATCCCATATGCTCAGTCTCTCCCCCCAATTCTGTAAGAAACAAGAACCAAATAATAAATTGGGCTCTGGGACAAGGGCCATAAAATCCACCATGGTAGAATGTCAGTTCTAATGCAGTTCCTGTCATGTTTTATCCTCAAACATCTTCCTTAAAGCATCAAACCAAGTGGCAAAATAAGTAATTTTATACTTGCCTCAAAACAAACAATTCTGATTGCTCCATTTTATGATTTATTTTTCCTTCTATAATAAATCCTTTGTACATGGTAGAGTAAAAAATAGAGGGAGGCATCTAAAGATGTAAGAAATAAATTCTTACTTGATCCAAACTGTGGGCTTCAGTGTGTATAAAAGGAAAATTCAAAGCGGAATCCTTATACTCAGTGCCTCCAGGGACTTGGCAAATAAAATATACACCAGGTTGGGTAGAGATACTTTACAGCTGAGAGTGTTACCTACAACTCCCAACCCGAAGGGCACAGTAGTCAGACGCGGTGATAGTGGTCCTCATTTCCCATATCTCAACAAACACTGGACACTAGGAATTTGAAATACAAACCCTCCATGTTAACACCCTGCATGATGTTTCAATGATTGCAGACACATAAAAGTATATCTCCTAGTTAGATACACTACACTGGGCTACACTTTTATTGTATGGAGAACTCTGTCCACTGAGGAAGATAACAGAACACCACAGTAAGAGGCACATGTGCCAGGTACATACCTGTGAGCTCCCTTTTTATGTTGGGAAGATTGGCTGGACATGAGTTGCTGATGGTGAGACCTGGAGGTGGTAGACCCTGGTTGCTATATAGGTCAATCAAGTTTCCAGAGACAGGTAACTAGAGTCAAACATGAGCATCAATGAGTTGTTGAACAATGGTAACACTTTTTTAGATAAAACTCATGATGTCCTAGTCCAGGATTTGTTTAAAGGAAACATTTTGCTATGAAAAGCTGTATCTTAAAAATGGAAAAATGAGATATATATTTTCCCCTCACTCTGAGTTACATAATCTGTTTATAAAGAGGGAAGAAAGGATGGACTGTCTCCAACTGATAGAATGGTTATTGGCAACTAGTGCCTGGGGGTGCATTCTAAGCATGGAGGCAAACGGCAGGTGTAAAGTCAGTCTTGGCTATTCTATGGAATAGTATTCTATGTATGACTTTCTATTGCACTGAGTTTTTAATCAAAGTCTGTTTTCTGCTTTCTCTCTTTTTCTGCTCCCCTCTGCTCTCTCTTTTATAGAGAAAAGCAATTACAAAGGTTTCATTTTTTGAAAATGATCTCCTTATTGCAAAAGAAAAAGCTGGTTTCCTTAAAAATGAAATTACTTAGAGAGCCACTAGAGGGAGCCCAAAGACTTTGAAAGAAGGTTGAAAGAAAGGTTTAGCCTTCCCAAAGTAGTTTAACTTAACTATACGGAGCACCTCTGTCTCCTCAAGTCCTCTTGGGATTTAAAAAATAGATGTTGTTTATTTTTGTTTTATGTGTATTAGTGTTTGTATGTGTGCAAGCGCACAACGTGTCTGAGTTGTCTTGGGATGTTTTATATCTTTTTTGTTTTTTGTTGTTTGTCTATTTGGAGACAGGGTCTTCCAGTAGCTTTGCTGGCCTGGAACTTGCTATGTAGACCAGGCTGGACTTGAACTTCCAGAGATCCCCTGCCTCTGCCTCCAAATGCTGGGACTAAAGGCATCACCACCAAACCAGCCCTTCTCTTGAGATGTTTTAAAATATTTATTATTTTATTTTAAGTATATGAGTGCACTGCCTGCATGTAGGTGCACCCATGTTGTGCAGTACCCTTGGAGTTCAGAAGAGTGCATCTGATCCTGTGGAACTGGAGTTACAGAGAGTTGTTAGCCTCCATGTGGGTCCAGGGAACCAAATCTGGGTCCTCTGTGAGATCAGTCACTGCCCTTAAGCACTGAGCAATCTCTCCAGCCCCTCTTGGGAAGTTTTAAAGCCTCAAAATCATTTTCATTTTATCCTGACATTGGTTTCCAGGTTGGACACGGATTTCCCTGTAGCTATCTCTATACAATAGAGTCACCAGTACATTTTTAATAGATGAGGCCTGAAGTCTTCCCTCTTCTTTTGCCCTGGAAGAAGTCCTAAACATTAACCATGCAGGATGGGAGAACGACCTTGCTCCTTCATCAGAGTCTCACCGTTTTCAGAGCATTTCAAAGAATTCCTGTGAGTGCCGGGTCAGCGATACCATGTGTCAATTAGCCCTTTCTTTACTTGGTCATACTCTGTCTTATTCCTTGTGTTAGAAAAGTAAATTCAGAAAGTATTTAAGTGTGATTAAACCATTCAGTGACCCAGAGGTAACCAGCAAAGATGGAGCTTAGTACACAGGTTGTGTTATGCCTAATCTGAGAAGTTTAGGATCAGAAGAGACTTCTGCTTTGTTTTTCTGTATTTGTTTACACATGGCGTCTTTGTGACACCCAAATCTAAACACGAAATTCATTTACATTTCAGTTATATCTTATACATATAACCCAATCATAATTTTATAGAGTACTTTAAGTTTACCTGCTTTTTGACTGTAACCCATCTCATATAGTCCGGTATCAAATTCCACTTATGGCATCAGGTTGGCACTAAAAATGTTTTAGATTTGGGTGCCAGCAAAATGGCCCAGAGGGTGAAGGTACTTTCTGCCAACCAAGGCTTATGACCTAAGTTCAATCCCTAGAAGCCACAGGGGAGGAAGGAGAGAACTGACTCCCACAAATTGTCCTCTGACCTCGACAGGTGTGCTGTGGCAAACAAGTACACTCCCCTACCACCACCACACACACATACACAGACACAAATAAAAATTAAGACAGCTCAGCTCAGTGGGTTAAAGTGCTTGGTACTCAAGCATAAGGACCCAAATTTGGATCCCTAGTAACCACATAAAAGCTGGGCACATGTTTGTAACCCCAGCTCTGGGTTGGGGGTTGGAAACAGAAGGATCCTCAAAGCTTACCCACCAGCCTGCCTAGCCTAATTGGCGAGCACTACGTTCAATGGGAGACCCTGTCTTGAAAAAATAAGGTGAAGATAGACAGAAGGAGACTACTGACATTTTACTTCTGGTCTCCACATACGTTCTCACAGGTAAATAGGTACACACACACACACACACACACACACACACACACACAAGGTTTTGGGTGAGTGACATTCAATTTGTAGTACTATTCAGTGTCTCAAAATACCATGAAATACAGAAAAAATAAAGTATGAACAATAATAGAATCAGGTGTGCTTCAAACTTGCTTACCTTTTGCAGTAGCCACTTCGGTCTATTCCTATGATGAGTTCTAAACAAACAGTACATGAGCTAATCCCCTAGCTAAGGAGATAGGAGATAGGGCTAGAGCGCTGTGTACTCATGTGCACACACAAGATACGTTCTTTTCTTTTTTGGTATTTTTGTTTGTTTGGTTGGTTAGTTTTTTGAGTCATGGTCTCTCAGGAGCCCCAGCTGGCCTGGAACTCACTATGTAGACTAGGCTGGACTCAATCTCACAGAGATCTGCTTGCCTCTGCCTCTCCAGTGCTGGGATTAAAGGTGTGTGCTGCTACACCTGGCTCTCAAGATACTTTCTGATTGGGTTCTTGATCCTAGCTCTAACAAGACTGAAGATAGCAAGCAGGGCAGGCAGGTGGGCAGGACTAGTCCCTGGTGAAGGTAGCCTTTACAAAATCTGCATAAACATTACACACGCCCAAGTCCTGGACACATGGCAATAAATACACATTGTGCTAATTTAAAATGTCCTTGAGCCATATTTCAAGGCCCTCCAGCTAAGGAGCTGATAAAAGGTGACTTTGATTATTAGCAGTCATTCCACTGAGTGGTTCTATTTGAAATGGGTCACCTCAGGGTCAACCTTGCTCTCTGTGTTTGATTTTATTCTTGTCCAACTTAACCTTAACACAAAGTGAGAGGCATTCACATGTTTTGATAAAGATGAAACTCATAAGCCTGCTTGAGAGCGAAGTTTATAAACTTTGGTCCAAACCTTTACTCTTTCTGGAGTTTCAGATTTAGTTTCTGGCAAAAGTGACTGGGCATTATAATAAAACAAGAATGTAATTTAAAAGTCGAAAACAATAAGCTAGAGGATTATTTTCAGGGCTCTAGAAATATAAATAATATATATTATCATATGCAAATTGTATATAAAACATGCAATTGTGCTGTTAGGATGATTTGTTAGGGACAGACAATTGATACGTACAGCTAGCTTTAAAAAACAAGCTTCTAGCCAGGCATGGTAGTACATACCTGTGATCCTAGTCCCTGCTTCACAGGGATGGAGGATCAGAAGTTCAGTCTTTGCTACAGAGTTAGTTCGAGGCCATTCTGGACCTACATGAGACCCAGTCTAAAAAAAAAAAAAAACCAAAACCGACCAAACAAAAAAAGCCTCTGGGTTGTCAGTGAATTTTCACTGAACACACAGCTACTACATTTCAGAATAAGAACTCTTTTTAACCATATTCTAAAAGACGATAAGTATTGCACATATATTTAGCAATATGCTTCACACATCACAAACATTTAAGGAAGTTACAAAGACTGTTTAAGAAATTATTCTTTGGTTGTTAGCCTTAGCCTTAATGACTGAGGCACTCCTTTAATCCCAGCACTGGGGAGGCAGAGGCAGGTGGATCTCTGTGAGTTCAAGGCCAGCCTGGTCTACATAGTGAGTTTCAGGCCAGCTGGGGCTACAGGGAGACCCCGCCTCAAAAAGACTCCCCCCAAAAACCTCATCTCTTAAAAAAAAAAGAAATTATTCTAAGTTGAATCCTGGACTTTGGCACGGGGGGGAGGGGGGTAAGGATGGAAGGACATGTAGGAGAGAGGAGAAGAGAGAGAAGGAAAGAGAAAGGAGAAGAGGGGAACAAAGGAGAAGGGAAGAAAGAGAAGAGGAAGCAAAGGAGGAAAGGGAAGAGAGGGGAAAGGGGCGGGAAAAGAAAAGACAAAATTTTGTGGTTTACTTTCTAAGTTAGGAAAAGGTCCTCATAAACACAGCATCATAACTGGGTCAAAAATAACACCTCTGGAAGTAAGAAGAGGCCTCTGTTTACATGGCCGATCTGCATCCTTTCTGGTTGCTATCCAGAAAAATCTCCTGCCTGACAAGATTTCGCTTCCAGAGCAGGAGCTGTACTACAGACCCATAGGCGTCACAACCTACGCAGAACAGGTGAGAGGAAGGTCACTGTGCTTTTGCCTTCCCCCAGCCATGCGTTCTGCTGCAACAAAATGAATATTTTCCCAAGTAAATGATCACTGTAAAATGTTATTATTTTCTCTGTGGATGGTCCCCTTCTCTGAATATCAATTGCTCACTGTTAACACGAGTAAACTGGGACTTTTATTCTTTGTTTGTGAGGACACAAGTGGCCCCTTGTACTCTCAGAGTAGTTATTTCTAGACCTCAACTCCCTTAGGATAGTTTCCTCTCTAAGTGTTCCTTCCTTTTTTTAAAGTAGTTAACTTGAAACAAAGCATTTCACAGAATGAACATTTAATTTAAATTTTACTGTGGGGAAAAAAGTTAAAATGTGACTAGGTTGGCACTTGTTTATTTGACTTTGACAACTAAACTGCAGGTTCATTAAGAATTAGAGTTTTAGGCTTCTTTTTCCTGTGAGTGGCCTGAGGTGACCAGTGAAAATGGCTAGTCTCTTGACCCATAAAACCCTACAAAATCATGCAAATCAAGATGCTCCAGTCTTCCTATTCACTTTAAGAACACACATGAAACTGCCCAGGCCATGAAAAGTATGCATATTCTATAAGCCACCAAGTATCTGAAAGACATCATCTTAAAGAAGCAGTGTATGCCATTCCAGCAGTAGAACTGTAGAGTTGGTAGGAGTGGGCCTGGACACAAGGGCTGAATTTTTGTTGCACATGCTTAAAAATGCAGAGCGTAATGCTGGACTTAAGGGTTTAGATGTAGACTCTCTGGTCACTGAGCATATCCAGGTGATCCAAGCACCCAAGGTGCACCACAGAACTCACAGAGCTCATGGTCACATTAACCCATTCATGAGCTCACCCTGCCATATCGAAATGATCCTCACTGAAAAGGAACAAATTGTTCCTAAGCCTGAAGAGGAGGTTGTACAAAAGAAAAAGATATTTCAGAAGAAACTGAAGAAACTTATGGCAGGAGAATAAATTGAGTGTAAAATAAATGCAGATAAAAGTATATATTTTAAAAAAAGAATTAGAGTTTTAGGCCTAGAGAGATGGCTCAGTGATTAAAAGCACTGACCATTTTTGTAAAGGACCTGTGTCTGGTTCTGAGCACCCACATGGTGGCTAACAACCATCTGCAACGCTGTTACCATTGCATGACACTTACACACAGGGACACTTACATACATGCTGGCAATACACTCATACACATAAAATGAAAATAAACAATTTTTTTTTTTGAGATAGGGTCTCCCTCTAGCCCCAGCTGTCCTGGGTTACACTATGGAGACCAGGCTGGCCTCGAACTCCCAGAGATCCGCCTGCCTCTGCCTCCCGAGTGCTGGGATTAAAGGTGTGTGCCACCACGCCTGGCCAATAAAAAAATATTTAAAAAAAAATTAGAGTTTTAGAATTGGCATTCACTTTTAGCAAGAGCTTATCAGGCCCCAGATTGCTTTTTTTGTGGATGAATTCCTACAGCTCTCACATTAAATATATTGCGTTAGATGAAATGGCACATTTTGCAGATGAAGAAACCAAGGCAAAGAGGTCAACTAGCTCACTCAGTAGGCATGCACACATGAACTGGGGATACAGCTTAGTGAAGGAGCACTTGTCAAGCATGCATGAGTCCTGGGGTTTGACCCCAGGCATTGCAAAAACGAAATAAAACTAGAAAGAATCTTCATTTAAAACCTGTGCTCTAATCTCTCTATAAGGCTATCTTTGATTCAGGAGCAAAATGCTACAATAGTTCTTTCTGGATGAGACCCTACAAGGTGACACTATCCCACCTCAAGCAAGGGGCATAGACATGGGGATGTGTGGTGATAAGGCTAGTGATTTCTGAGGGTGATTTCAGAATACTATTTCTTGGCTGGGAATGAGTTCACCCCTTCCTGGGAAGCTTTGTTTTCTAGGAAATCCCTGTGACACAGCCTCTCCCGCCTCGACTGTCCATCTCAACTCATGGGTCACCTAGCCACCCCTTCAAGATAGTACAGTCCAGGAGAATGGAAAACTTCGTTTCCTTTTCAGCTCTGACACCTTGTCTAGGAGGCATTTCAGTAGATGCTCAACCTTAGAAAAAGTTCAGGAATGATCACCTGATGAAGGAACATCATCTCAGTGCCAATGTAGGTGGAGGAGACACTGTATTAATTCTGAAGGATAGAAGCTGATGGAGTCATGTCAATCATCTTTAGAAGGACGGGCATGTACAGTTCACCTAGAAGCAAGCTGCAGCCTGTGCTAATGCACAGAGGCTCACTGTGAGGGACACCATGATTAATAAGTAAAGTTACTCTAACATGGAGCTTGGCACATTTTTGAGCCTTAGTCAACATTAGTTGAATAAACAAATATCAAATGTATTTGATATCACAACTAGTAAATTACAAGAAATAATTTAGACAATACGGCTGAATACAACTTCTGTTTTCAGTGCTAAATGCTATTCATACTTTTTCAGGTAGGAAGACAGGTGAGTTAGGTATAATTAATAACACTATTTTCCAGATGTGGAAACATAGGCGGTCAAGAAGCTGAATCACATGGGAGCTCACAGAGCAAATGGCAGGCTTTGGAGCTGAACCTAGGTCTGATCGTAACTCTCCAATTCCTAGCCGCTGTGTTTACTGCTTCTCTTCTGAGTCAGTGCATCACCTTCACTGCAGGTGTCTAAGGAGCTGGATACCTGACATTCTGCATGAGGATGAAGGTCATGCAAGAAGCAGCTAGTACTGACAAGTGCAGCATGGATCTTATAGGCTGCAAAGCAGAGTTCCACAGGAGCCAGACAGAGGCTCCAAGCACATAGAGTTTGGCACAGGCATATTGATCAGAATCTCAGATCACCTGGTTCTTCAAAAGTCACAGAGTGAGGCGCTAGAGTGATGCCTCAGTGAAGGAACAGTAGGAAACAGGCATTAATAAGGGAGATAGGGATAAAAATTGGGTTAGTTTAAGGGAGGGGAGAGGGAAGGATATACAAGGAACCTAGGGGATAAAGGGAAAGAAGGAGCTCCAGAGAGGTAGGACAATAGGAGAAGGGTATTAGTAAGGGAGAAAGGGGGGACCCTTGAGGAACAAATCCTCAAACAACCTTAAGAGTAAAAATAAATCGGTTTATCTGGACCAACTGTATGGCCTTAAACACCCAAAAGG
>NW_008331995.1:7676262-7676871 GCF_000622305.1 Nannospalax galili | reverse complement strand
TCAGAGGGACATAAAGGACAGTTTTTGCTCTTTGCCCTCCTAGGTTGACTACTTCCAGGGGACTGTGAGCATCTCTTAAAATGTCCTGTAATTGTGGTGGGTCACCTGTCCTCTTGATCAAGGAGGCTGTGAACACCCTGCGAGATGGACTTGAACCAGTGTCCAGTCTACAAAGAGGAGGGTCAACACAGAGGAATCATTTTCTCCATGCTTCCAAGCAAAGCCAGGCATGGTCGAGCAGGAACTTTGACTTATCTTCACATAGGTGGAAGTGGTAAAAGAAAGGAGCCAGGGCTCCTCCCGAGCTCATGTGACCCCTGTGGAACAGATCCTCAAACGGCCTTAAGAGTAAAAATAAATTGGTTTATCTGGGCCAACTGTATGGCCTTAAATACCCAAAAGGAAAGTATTACCAAAGATTAAATGGGCAAACATAATTTTTTAAGAGTTCATACGTATAGCTAAAGGCTATATAACAAGCAACAATGCCAGACAGGAGACACCTTCTTTTGAGTTGTTGGCCAGGGTGGCCCAAGGGACTCCCAGATAATAACCCAGCATAGAACTGGGAAAATGAACAGCAGACCCCAATCTTATCCAAAGGAATAC
>NW_008331995.1:7657451-7676210 GCF_000622305.1 Nannospalax galili | reverse complement strand
TCCTAAAACAAAGACCTCTAGATAGGCTGACTAGATTCACCAGATGGACAAGTAGTGGGGAATGGCTGAGGATGCCGACAACACAGTGGACAGTAGCAGGGATATCAGGTATAAGGGCTCTAGTGGAGGGGGGAGGCTATGGGAGGGTGCCATCTGGGAAGTGGGTATATAGATGAATAAGATGGTTTGGGACTTTCTGTGTGATATACACACAAAATCAACAAATTTTAAAAAAATGAATTATATTTGAGGAGGAAGCATGGACATTTACTTCATGTTAATTAGTACAGGTGATAAACATTACCATTGAAATCCACCCAATGACTGTATAGATATACACAGGTGCCAAGGATCCAAGTGCAACTGATTATGACTAGTAATAATCAGATACATACAGATTAGAGACACATGCACCAACATCTCAGTGTTATTAGCAAAAACAATGAGACTGTAAGAAACAGTATATTTTAAAATGAAATTGAGATCTTTTTTAAAGGATAAAAACTCATTCAATTTTATGTCCTACAGGGTTTATATTGAGTTCAATATTGTATAATTGTATTAATTCAACAGTGAACCTAAAAATTTTATAGCCACTTTTGAAAGAGATGTATCTTTGCTCTGGAAACTGTTATTGAGTATGTTAAAGCTGTAATGAAATGCTTCTTCTAAATAAATAAATATATACATATATAAAGCATACAACACAAAGTTACAATTTTACGTGTATAGCTTGTGTTACACATATTCATCTTCTTCTGAAACAGTATTTTTCACCTTGGAACTTGGAAACTCCAAACTGCTACCCTAAATAGCAGGCCCTCCTTCCTGCCTCTCCTCCTAGTTCTTTAAACACTGGTTGTTAAAGAATATAGTAGCTTCACAGCCTTCATCTCAAGGACAACTGAAAGGGTTAGAGGAGCTACGGAGCAGACCAGGGTCTGGTTACACCATCTTATATACACTGCCTTATCCACTAGAGTTTTAGAGGGCAATGGTACCAAACCAGATTACTAACACAGTGACTGCAAATGAGATCCAGAAGAACTTTTGTAAGACAATAATTTAAATACAAATATAAGGAAAGAAAGTAGTACATGCAAAACTCCAAATTATAGAAGGAAAAAAGTAACCAGTGGTTTATGAACTAAAATCAGGTTAAGCTATGCTGCTGAAGAAAAGCAGCCTCATTATCTCTCTACCACCTGTGAATACAGGACCCCATTTTACAAATCACATTAGTGCTTTTAGGTCAGACACTACTGTGAATAGCAAAATTCACAGTCGTTCCCTTGGCTAAGGAGTACTAAGCTGGGTATTAGATGTCAGGGAAAACTGGAGGAACTAATATCTTATCAAAAGTGCCATTGGGACCTGAGGAGATAGCTCAGTTAGTTCAGTGTTTGCAATGCAAGCATGAAGGCCTGTGTTCAATTACCAGACCCTACATTAAAAGTCAGGCACAGTGGTACAAAGTAATCCTGGCACTGGGCAGGGGTCGTCAGGCATATCCTAGGGGCTTGCTGGGCAGCCAGCCAAACTTTTGGGCAAGTTCTAGGTCAGTAAGAGATCCTGTCTCAATAATCAAATTGGACAGCATCTGAGAAACGACATCCAAGACTGATCTCTGCTCTCCACACACATGGGCACGCACATGCACAGACACCTGCACACATATGTGAACCCACACACACATGTACACACATACATATACATAAGCATAGAGAGAGAGAGAGAAAGAAGAGACTGGAGATGTAGCTCAGTGGTAGAGGGCTTACATTGCATGTAGTAGGCTGTAGCTTCAATTCCTAACAATAAAAAAAAAAAAAACCAACAAAATAAAACAAAACAACAAAAATGTAAGGTGAACTTGGACTCCAGGAACACAGAGCTTAATCATGGATCTCTGGATAAACTCAAGTAAACCTCTTAATTTTTGATATCAAAATTACTTATGAATAATTTTTCATTTTATTACTTATTCTTAAAGAATCAGTATAAAAGTAAACCAAGGCTTCAGGCAAAGAGAAAGAATGTTAGAACTATATCAAGATTTTCTTGGGAAAATAGAAAAAAGTCATCAATACCGTATTTGCCATTTGCAAGGCTGGATCCATCAAGCCCAAGATTTCTTCATTATAACTTGATTCCAGGCTAATGATGTCATCAATTACATCATCCATCTATAGGAAAAAGAGCCACAAAAGAGAGAAAGGAATGAGCAAAAGGTATGTTAGCCCCAAAGAGACATCTTTGGTCCTTTCTTACCTAAAGCAATAGTGATCTTTAGTTAGAGCCTAAGAGTAATCATTCTTTTCCCCTTAAAATTAAAATTAAAATATCATTGAAGTCCATTAACATAAATCTGCCATGAAAAGGCAGCTAGCATTGACTAGGTGTTAAGCATGTGTTAAGTTATTTACTGTGAAAACTGCCCTACCAGAGTGGGCCCTAGGGTGACAGCCACTGTCAGGGTCTAATAAAGGGGAGAAGCTTGCCTGGAGTCATTCATCAAAGCAGAGTTGGGGCCATGATTTAGCCTAGGTCTCAACCATTATGATGAACTGCCTCCTTAGACAGGAAATTCCACTCAATGAGAGCTGTCACTTCCTCTACACTTTAGCATACCTTTCTAGGAGAAGGAATACAGAGAAGGCAATTCAGCCCTTGAGTTCCACAGGGGCCTCCTGGCCACTGGCTGGCCTTGCACAGATTGTACAGTGACTTGTAAAACAAGCATCTTCTGTACAGCTGCCAGTGAGCGACGAGGTTATCATCATAGTCCTGGAGCTGACATTCCCACTAGATCAATTTTATTGCTGAAGTACTAAAACAGCAGTTACAGTAATAAACAGCGGTGGTTACATGTGCATTGCAGCAGTTGCAAAGTGTGGGAAACATTTATTCGTAAACATCTTGTATATGGGAGCTGGCTGGTGCTTGTGCCTGAGTCTGAACAGTGCTTCACAGGTACACAACATCTAAGACGGCCAGGAGACTCCTCTGTGTCTGTTTGCACTCCCCATTCAAGCAGTGAGGCTCTAGCATCATGGGGCTTAGGTAAAAATACTGGCTCTCCCCCTTTCTAGTTGAAGGGCAAACCTTCCAATCCTCAATAGACTCAACTGTGCTGCTCTATCAAACGGGGGCAAGAATATTTACTATCTCATTGAGTTCAGATGAGATTTCAGGATAAACCGTATGGATTGTTTAGAATGTCAGGAATACTGTAATAGCTAAAGAATGACTCTCATCAAGTAATTTCCTCAAAGAATATTCAGTTTTGAATAGCTGATAACATACTGTGTGCTAGGTTCCATTTCCAGGCACATCAGTTTTATTTGTTTGTAATAGATAATTTTAAAATCAGGTTGGTAAGTAGGAAAATGGGTTGGAGACTTAATGAACAACTTCCTTTATGACTTTTTACTTTAGTTTTAAAAGAACAAAATTTTTGCCCCTAATATGACATGAAAGCATTCTATAAGCTAGTGTATACATAAGTAGATAGATAGATATAGATATATGGCAAAAAAATAAGCCAAATGTGGTGTTACATGCCTTTAATCCAGCATTGGAGAGGTAGAGGCTAGATCTCTGTAAATTAGAAGCCAGCCTGGCCTATATAGTGAGTTCCAGGCTGGCGAGAGCTACACAGTGAGACCCCGTTTCAAAATTTAAGGAAAAGAAAGCAAAAATGTTTTATTTTTTATATTCTCTCTTGAATATCTGAATACACATGTAAATACGTAAATAAATGTGATGTAATTTATTCACTGAATAAGATGTTAGGTAATGATCTTAATTACCTGCGGAAATACCTATTAGACAGCATTAAATTAACATTGTTTCATAATATATGTATCAGGAAGTACAAATCCACATAATCTACATTGGTGATTGTATGCAAATGAGTTAAAGCAACTTATATTTATTTATGGAAATCTATGTATTTTACCCACTTTTTTTGTTTTTTTACTTTGGTCAATTTAAGGGGCATCAAACATTTAATTTCTCTAATAGTTATCTGGTCATTCATGAGTTACTATGAAGAAAATGGGTCTGTTCATAGCTTTGTATATTAAAAAAAAAAAGTCAGTGGGAAGAAAAAAGGCCCTTAAGTCATCAGGAAACTGTGACCAGCCACAAATATAGACTCTCATTATGAAGTGTTACATCCTCTGCCTGCCAAGCCCTTCAGTACCTGCATGCACGATGCGCGAGTGTGCGTGTTCATACTTGGGCACTCGTTCTCCGCCCTGTTTTGCTCTTCAAACTTATAAAATCCCTGCAGAAACACAAGCAAGGACAATCCATGACTTGAATTTGCAAATTACTTTTCAACAACACATTCAGACAAGGCTGGTGGCACAGCAATGAGATGGAGAGAGTGTTCAAACAAGTAGATTCTAACCTAGGAACCAAATAACCAAGGGGAACTTGGGCCAATGCATAGGAGAGACAGGGATTGGATAAAAAGTGTTTGGTTTGGGCAGAGGGGGGAAAAAACAGTCCCTCTGGTGACTCAAATCAGCCAAACATTGTGTAACAGTCACCTCTGAACTCACATAAACACTTCAGTGTACAGTAAAACTCCATTAAAATGAGACTCATCTCATAATTTGAAATAACAGGCATCAAATCACAATTGTACTCCTAAGTATTTTCATGCTCCAACTTTTGATACAAAAATTAGCTTAGGGTTGATTTGAGTCTTGTCTCCAGTCCAGCCTCTACCAAAGCAGATTGAAGGGGCAGCAGCAATTTCGTTATGAAACTGGCTGAATGGAACAATAAACCTTCGCTTTTTCTCTTAAATCCTCATGCGCTGTCCATCCATACACATTCCGTGCTTTTCCTTTTCCAAACTCCTGAAGAAATAAAAATAATACCCCAGACGTTCACAACAAGCGGAACTTCTGAACCGCAGTCCCACACCTTTGCTATTTTTGCTTTTCCTTTTCACCTCCCCTTCTCCTCTCTCTGCATTTTCACTGTTTCATAAAGTGAACGGCATGGGAGGGAAGGGCACACTCAGCTAAGGAATGAGAAGGGCGTTGAAAGAGCCTTCTCACCACTGTGTCCTGCTTACAGCAAGTCAGATCGTCCGTCATGTGCAATAAACCTAGTAAGCTAGTGACGGTGACAGGAGGCTGAACGACGAGATTCAGACAGAGCCTGCTGGCTATGACCAGGTAGATAAAAGAAAGTCCATTGCTAAAGGTGAGAAGAACATTCCACAGACAGTTATGGAGTGTAAGAAAACAGAGGAGAAGAGGAGACATGAATTACCTCTTTTTCACAGTTGGAGTTAAGAGTGAGCATAGCCATGGGGCTGTTGGGTGCGCTGCTCCCCGGCACCGGTGGCATGACATGATCGCCAGGCTGGTTTGGACATGGCAAGCTCAGGACTTGGTTGGCATGTTTATTTGCTAAAGTGGTAGAAAGGTACTGCTTTACCTGCTGCCTTTGGGCTTGCTGTATGTGGTACTTGGTGGGGTTTTCGAGGTGGGTCTGCACCTGAGCATAGCCATGGAGGGAAGAGAAGATAGCGTTATTCTGGGTTTTCAAAGAGCTCTTCTTCAGCCCAAATCATGACTAGTTCACCAACAGACTAGATCATTATGCCCCTGTGAGGTACCAGGCACTGTGCTAAGGGATTTTGATATGACTGAAGTTGAAACTCTCACAGGATTTTGATAGGATTTGGGGTAATAATGTTTCCTATTTTGTTTCCCTGTTAATTAACTATATATCTCTTTCAAGCCTGGCACCATTCTTTTCATGAATAATCATTAAAATTTGCAACTGTCTTTACGGCAAAAAATGAAAGGGTTTGGTAAAATCAAAATAGGGAACTTAAAGATGTAAAGCTCAGCTTATCTCACTTTCCTTGGTAAATAGAGCAGTTTTCTGTTTTACACACACACACACACACACACACACACAAAGAAAAAAGAAAGAAGCATTTCCATGTCTAAAATTGAGAAGTTGTGAATTAATTCCCCCTTTCATATAGATGAACATGATTATTCAGGATGTTATGACAGAACTCAATGAACAAAGTATTCCACAGTAAGCAGTTACTTTCAAATGCACAACACTTATTTCAAGATATGCTGTTTCTTACATTTTTAATATTTTTTTAGAAGAAGCATATCATTATAGCTTTAACATGCCCAATAACAGTTTCCAGAGCAAAGACACAGCCTCTTCAAAAGTGGCTATAAAATTTCTAGGTTCGCTGTTGAATCAATACAGTTATCAATGACACTGTATTTAAAGTGACTTTTCATTGATAAACACAATTAATTTAATCTTATGCACTATGAACAAAAGCCAGTGAGAAAGCACAGCCAGCTACTTGCTAAGGAAACAAATTCTACTGATATTTACTAGGTCTAAAACTATACTAAATTACTTCTTGGGTATCAGAAAATAAACAGCATTAAGCGAGCCGATCTATTGAAAAGAGTGTGTTTATTACAATAGCATTCAAGAGGCAAATTAGCCAATTTACAGCATTACAATTTAGAAACTGAGAACTGTATGAAGAACAGAGCTCACCTGATAGTGATTATATTCTAGCATTTCCAGCATAACGTTTTTAGTGGCCCCAGTCCAAGGAGAAGCGGCAGACTATTCCTTGTCCCTCTACTTTCTGTAATTCCAATTTGAAGACCGACTGGCATAAAGAAGGCACTATAAAGAAGGTATTCCGAGACACCACCGGAACTTTATCACAGCAGCCCTGCTTATAACAACCTAAGCTAATTAGTTATGCATGTAAAAAAAAAAGTTCTCACAAGGGACTTTTTTTTTTTAATTCCTACTAGTTTGGCCTTACATATTGATATCAATTTTCCCCCTGGCTTGACGTCATGCTTTTTTCCCATAAATATAAAAGAACCTTTTTAAAGGATGAGCTATCAAAGTCAAGCTTACTGTCAGATCAAGGCCAATTCACTATTCATCTTTAGTTCCAGTAGTATTAATAGACAATGGTATTTCTCTTTCAGCAATAGGTTAAGAACTGGATGCCCCCTTTGGAGGGGACATTGCCTGAAAGCTACTATCTATCACACAGGAGACTTTCTTTATGGCCCAATAATACGATGTCACTTATGACTGTGAGACGATGGAGTTTTAGTGTGGAAGATAATCTCTAGCAAACTTTCTGGCTTTATATTGCATTGCACCCTGGTCTACTTTATTTCTAACTGGGTGGATGTGTAACTTGCTTCCTGATCTCAAATTGACAAAAAGGTGAGGGAGAGCTATTCTATGCAAGAGGGGGGTGGGGGAGAGGAAGAAAGAGGTGCCTATTTATGCAGAACATAAGAATTGCCTTCCTGAGTTAACCCTCAAAGTAGGAAGCATGAAAATTCTTACTGAAAACTGTGACGCTAGCAGAGAATAGGTAACCATGAAACACAGTTGATACACTTACAAATCTTTCCATTTATTCCTTCTTTTTTTACTGTTATATGCTAACCATGCAAATTATAGAATATTCATTGTGACCAATTGGAAAACAGAGAATTCCTAGCTTTATATTATGGTTTAAAGTCCAGGATGAAGCAAAAGAAGAAAAGAGACAAAGAAAATTGAAAATCAGGGTACATGGTCCTCACTGTTGAAATGAGGAGATAGATTTTAAGCATAAATATTTGTAATTTGTTAATTTTGTCAAAGAGCTCCAGATACCAAAGTGTTTTGGTTGACCATCTCCAACTATGTCTGACACAGAGGTTCCCGTTTTTGGTCTCCTAAAGGGTCCAGACATGATAATGATGAGGACAATAGACAGTACTAAAATAAACGTGAAACGAGGGCAGTGAACAGAGTGTGCTTATTCCACGGCTCTCTTAAAAAGAGACAGGGCTGCACATTTAAAAATAAATGTTAATTCACTGGCAGATCCTCATTCTTTAATGAATCAGAGCTTCATGCTTCAGTAAGAAAGGAAATGACTGCTCTACCTGACACTGTCATTGAGACCTTTACTACATCCAGATTTGGCTGGGTGGAGCGGGCTGTACTTTGCAATGTTTTTGTCAGTGTCTTTTTGGTTTTCAACTAAATGAAAAGCAGATGGTGGGGCTGGAGTGGTGGGTTAGTCAGTTAGGTGCTAGCCATAGAAACATGAGGGGCTGAGTTCAATTCCTAGAATCCAAGTCAAAAAGCAGGGTGCCGGTTGGTTTCTGGAGCTCACTGACAAGTCAGCCTTGCAATATTGGATAACTCTGGCTTCAAGGAGAGTCCCTTCCTCAAATAAAAGAGTAGGACAGTGACTGAAGAAGACACCAAGGCTGATCTCTGGTCTCCATATGTACATGCATGTGTATGTATGCCCCCCCACACAGGTGCATATATAAACATATGGCCCCTAAATGCTATTCTGTAGACAAAAGTCTGTAGGTGTTTCCAACCCAAACTCCTGAAACAGGTAACATCACTGGGGGACATAAGCTGTGGGTAAGGTAATGAGGAGCTTGGAGGGGGTGGACTCTGTAGACGCTGGAAGTCACACGTTTCCTCTAAAAGAACCAGTGGATTTAGACTACAGCTGACCAGCTATGTGGGTACACAAGTCTAACAGAGCTGAATAGCCCAAACTGTTAAGGGCAGCTGGATATATGATTTTAAAAGTGAAATCCTTTAAATAAAAAGAAAATTAACACTCACTTTTATTTTTCTTATAGTACAAGACAAATCAGACACAGTGGGAGTGGAAATGAGCATGGAGTGCTATGATGTGTTCTCTGTTTCGGTGTCTGTGAACAGCATCTGACTGACTTTCCCTAGAAGATGGGCTGGGCTCTGAGAAGGCCTCTCTGAGAAGTTAGTGTCCAAATCTTGATGCATTCTGGCACTTCTCAGAGAGCCTGGGTGTCTGATCACATGGTTAGCAGAGTACCTGAAAACCTGAAATCTAGGTTTAGATTCTGACTAAGTGTCTATTCTTGTGGCCTTCGGCAAGTCTTTAGCTTCTTCATGTCATCAATGAAGATGATAACAGAGCTAAATAAGATGCGTTTCCTGCATAAAATGAAGTTTCATAAAATAACAAAATCAGCAGGCCACAAAGGTTGACATAGCAGCCTTACAAGCTCTTCCAATTTATTGTGCTTATGCGAATTCTATCAATATTTATCACCTTAGCAATGAAAATTGAAAACTTCTGAAAACAGATAATTTGGTAGCAAATAACTTCCTGAACAGAAGAATGATGACTTCCTAAGACGCCATGTTCTTCCTAATATAGACCATGGGAGTGAGAGTGAAAGGCAGCAGAGAAGAGGATCTTAGTATAAACTTAGTTTTGATCTTGTAGAACATTAAAGGGTTTCAAAGACTCCCCAGTCATCTTGTCACACTCAGAACCACTGATGCAGAAGCTAGTGCTGGCCTCTAGCACTATCAGTCTAGGTCACATGCCACTGTAGGCAGGTACAGCCCCAATGTGTCCTGCTTCCTCATCTGGAAGACACTGGGGAAAGATCCTACCCTGTCCTCACCCCCTCACACTACCACTACTTTGAGGTTTTATAACCCTTACAGGTTAAAAAGATGAATAAATACTCTTTTATATATTCAACTATTCAAATTCAAAGCCCTTTAGCATGTAGTATTAAAGATGACAGAAAAATGTTCATGATTTTCTGATAAGTTGTTCATGTTTTGACCTGCAGGTCAACTACCCAAGTTGAAGAATTCAGACAGCAAAAGTTGAGTATGTCTGAACGCTTGAAAAACACCATAAAATAGGGCTAAAACATTTTGTACTTTAACCATAACACAGTATTTACTGACATGGTTTGATTGTAGATAAGCTGCCCATAGGAAAATCCACAGGACTGAAAATGTTGCTTCTTTACTCCGGCTCCTATCTTTTTGCCTTGCCTTTCTTCAGACCTTGAACTGACAGCAGCACTGGAATGGATCACTCCTGGCTCCTATATTGTAGCTGTGCCACTTCCTGGTGACATTGACAGATTGTTTCCCTTTGGTTTCATGCTAAAAGATCTGAGGTCCATTACTAGTCAGATCAAGATGGTAGCCAGAGACACTACCATGCTGCGGACTACTAGACTCACTGGGGGGAGCACATCTCATCTGAATGTTCACAGCTCCTCTTCCCCCTCCCCTCTTTGCTTATTTGCTATTCGGAATTGAACAAATTCACTGAAGATTCCCAAATCTTTTCACTTTATAATTGACTTTATTTTTGTTTCACTAGGCAACAAAGTGCTAAGCTGTTTTTTTGGTTTGTTTGTTTTTTATATTTGGGGAAAGAATTTATTCCTATGCTCAGTAAATTTTAAAAAGTTCAAAGGCATTATCACTCAGTCACTTGCTATTCACCACCATCATTTTAACACCATTCTACCCATCATGCTTTTCAATTAGAAATTCATAAGAAAGGTTAATATCCCATCCTAAGCCCTGGAAATATGGTAAAACACAGAATGTGATTTCATGAATGACTGGGGTAAAGCCTTCTACAGAGTCACATCTGATAAGTATCCGAGTTCTTTTCTACCCATAAAAAATAAATGTTACCACAAGAGAGAACATGAGTCTGGAATACAGATTCTAGTGCATAAAATACTGCTCTCTCTATAATCTGCACCGAAGTACCCTTGACAGAAATAAGACCAACAGAGACATGAATCCTAATGTAAAGGATAAGAATCAAAATTAGATGAAAAAGTTAACAGATGTAAAAAGTGCTTTAATAAAGGAAGAATATAAATGACTAAGTTTGCCAAGCCCAAGGCGATTTCTCTGCAACAGGGTTCTATCCCTGAGGCCAAGGCAACTCTCTACTTATTTTTATATGATCTACAAGTTGAAGATGGCTTTTGTAATTTTAAGTAGTGAGAAAAAATGTCAAAAGAAGAATGAATATTATTTCATGGCATGTGAAAATAGTATTACATTCAAATTTCAATATCAATAAAGATTTATTAGAACAGTCATGGCAACTAGCTCACATACTGTCCACAGCTGTTTTCTTGCCACTTCAGCAGAACTGACTAGTAGCCAAAAATAAGAATGGAAAGGATATGAAGAGTTCACATGCCTGCCAAAGTCTGAAATAGCTATGCTTTATTCTTTTATAGAAAATTCTAGAATAAAGACTTCCTATTAGACATGTCAGCAAGGTTTTAAGGAAAGAATGAGAAGGGTTTTATAAAGAAAAATAGGATATCTGTGTAGGTAGATGCATATGTGTGTGCATTTGTGCAATATGCGTGTATATATGGTTCTTTAAATTGAAGGACGTCTAAACAGTTTGTCATCCACTCAGTTGCTGCCCCCTTCCATACCACCATTCTTCTCCTACTGTTTTTTAAGAATATTTTATTTATTTTTTATGTTTTATGATGAGTGTATTGTCTACGTGTGTGCAAGTGCACCCATGTTGTGCAATGCCTGTGGAGGTCAGAAGAAGGCATCAGAGTCCCTGGAACTGGAGTTATGGACAGTTGAGCCATCTCTCTAGTCCTTGCTTTTAAAGTAACAATTTATGAAAAAGGCCAATGATCAAGGAAGCTAGCTTTCTTAAATTGCTTAGATGTGTGTGTGCAGTTTTGTAATGTTTCACAAAAACTGTCTTAACTGGGCAAGCATCCATGTGAGAATGCATAGTATGTTTAATTATCACTGCTATTTTTATTTTATCTGTATGTGTTTTGCCTGCATGTATGTAGTTGTACTATATGTGTGCAGTGTCTGCGGAGGCCAGAGGATGGCATCAGATTCCCTGGAACTGGTGTTATGGATAATTGTTAGTTGCTACTGGGTGCTGGGAAACAAACTGGGGTCCTCTGAGAGAGCAGCCAGTGCCCTTATCTGCTAAGCCATTTCTCTAGCCCCAATTATCCCTATTTTAAAAATAAAGTAACAGAAACTCTGGGTTAGAAATCAAGGTAAATTCTCATTATTCTTGACTCAGTGGCACACAACATATTTTAGTGATGATCTGTCTTGATCTGAGGTTTTAAATGAATAAAGAAGGAAAGACTGACTGGTTTAAACCAAGCACTGAGATCACAAACTCTATGTGAGTTCTCATAAGCACATGTGAACTCATGGGTCTGGTATCTCCATGCTCCTTCCCTTCTTACTACCTTGTAGGTTCTGGAATCAGAGCAATGAGTTATAATTGTATACAAAAAGAAGGAAGAGAAATTTCTTTCCTAAAATTCTAATGTTATAATTGAATACCCTAGAATACCCATTCTATGAAAAATCCCTAGTGAGTCTGTTGTTCTTAGCTAGGTGTGTGCTTGTTACAAGCTGCAAGGGATGCTTTGGTTTGAGATCAAATGCTACTTAGAGGTCTCATAAAAAAATATTGTCATAATAAGACTTCTTTTTCAGACTGAACATATACATTTTATTTTATGTGTCTTTTGTTCACTTTACATTTTTCTTGTTTGATGCCTTAATATAAAGATACTAATCTGCCTGAAATTTCCTTGTATCCTCTTTTTTAAAAACTTTTTATTTTTTTATTTTATTTATTTATTTTTACACCCACCTCCCAGATAGCACCCTCGGTTTATCTGGACCAACTGTATGGCTTTAAACACCCAAAAGGAAAGTATAACCAAAGATTAAAGGGGCCAATATAATTTCATAAGAGTCTATATGTATAGCTAAAGGCTACATAACAAGCAACAATGCCAGACAGGCGATACCTTCTTTTGAGTTGTTGGCCAGGGTGGTCAAAGGGACTCCCAGATAGTAACCCAGCATAGAACTGGGAAAATGAACAGCAGACCCCAATCTTAACTAAGGGAATATTGTCATAATAAGACTTTTAATATATTCATTACTTCAGTTGTTACACATGAATATGCCATTATATCACAATACATTTTAGAATATGGAGAACAGAATCGGTATGCATTTATTCATAAATGTCTCCCATGTGCCCAATAGTACATTTTATAGTTGTTCCTAAGTTAGGTCAATTCAAAGTCCAACTCAGAAAGAAAAACTTGGATAATGACATAAAATAGCCTTAAAAGTTTGCATGCATAGTTTTGTTTTGCACACATAGTTTTGTTTTTATTGAATGACTGCAGCAGGCTAGAAAGGCAGGAAAATTAAATTTTTCTTTCTGTGGAAAGAAAAAGGACTCTCACTCTGGGGTCTGGTTAATGTTTCTTGCTGGCTGAGTCGAGAGTTTCAACATGACTGACAAAATCAGGCTTCCCTGAAGATTTCCTGTAGAGACAATGTGAGGTCTCTCCAACAAGAGTGTTAGAACAGCTAATGAACCATGCTTAAGGACAAAACATACGTGACTTTTGAGTTCAGCCTTATCATCATGGCTCTCTCACCCTTAAAGCCGAACACCTCCTTTATCACGTTAACAATTTCATTTTAGAGACACTTTAAGGAAAACACGTAAGCCAGCTCATTTTTTGAGCTTAATTTTTAAGCTTTGTTTAATCATTGAATCTGGTTGTAAATTATAGCCTTTGAGCAATGCAACTTCAGTAGCTAAACCACCAAATATACCTATAGAGAGAGATACATATAAATTAAGACACATAAGCAATCCACATACATGCATTTAATCTAAAGCATATACCTCCTCTTAATAAACCCCAGCTTTTCCTCATATTGTTTCATCCTGAAATTCTTTTCTGTGGAGTAAGTCAGGATCCTGGCTATAGAAGGCCCTCAGGGAAACCCCTCAGGCTACAGCACTGGGCTAAGACTTTTGCTTCCAGTGACAGTACAACTTCTGACAGACCATACACACAACTCATACAGAGATCTGCTTTTGATAGTTTTTGCTCCTTATTGAGAGATACTTAGAGAATTAAATACAAGACTGGATATGTGCAAATCATTAAGAGATGCTGTTAAATGCAGTGTGACTCCACAGGTATGGGGCCGAACATTTCTAAACATCTGCATTTCTAACAAGCTCCTAGCACAGGTTGATACAGATGGTCCAGAATACACCATACCACATTACCATGGCTGTAATATACATAGGAACCCCTGCTTCCATGATAACATTATATGTTCTTTATTCATTCAACACATACTGATTTTGGCTCCACTAGGTACAGGAAACTAAATCCTCAGAAGTTGTTTAAGAGCTCTTAACCTACCCTCTTTATTTGGTGCCCCATCACCCACGGTCGCTGGGTCTTCTCTCCTCCATTATTTCTTCTGAGCCTGTTTTTTTTCTAGTTTTGTTTTCCACCTCCTCATCTTGCAGAAGGCTCAAGCTTGATTTCAACTATCTACACTCACACCTCTGCTGATCTAAGGCAATCTTGTGAATCTAAAGGCCCCACCACAGACCTCTCTGAATCCCAGACTTATCTCCACCTATCTATACAACTGTACCATCAGAGAGCTCACAACTGGCATGCTCATCATTCCCTCTGGGTCATCTCCTCCATCTCAACAGCAGGTAACTCTGGTTTCCCATTAGGCTGAAACTAATGAAATTGCTAGTTCTTGTGCATTTGTGTCACCCCAGGGCTGAACCTAGGGTCTCAGGCATGCTAGGCAAATGCTCTACTACTAAGCTGCAGCCCCAGCTCCCAGCTATTTTCCTGATTTTTTTAAAAGACAGGATCTCAGTAAGTTGCTAGCCATGAACATCCTCTGTAAACCTGAGTAAGCCTTGAACTTCTGTTCTCCCTCCCTTTCTTGAGCAGCAGGGATAATAGGCAGGGGTATGTGACGGTAGGACTGATAGAAAACTGATTTTTTTTAAAAAAAAATTTAGGTTGAAAAGTCTTCCTATTCCAAATAGCTTGATCATCTTTGACTCCTTTCTTTCCCTTGTATCATGGATATAGTCAACCAACAATTATTGTCTTGAAAATATGCACAGAATTTAACTAACTCACCCTGCACTGGTACCAGCTAATCTGAACCATCATTTCTCAATCAGATGACTACAAGTCCCTTGGCTCTTCCACCTGCTTTTGTGTTTGACCTCATTCAGTCTATATTCAATATACATCAATCTCATATGATAGATATCATATGATAGAACAAATGTACACATATAAAATAAGACAATTCTATACTTTTAAAATACGATGTTATAATTTACATGTGAAATATCCCCCCACAGTTTTGTGTATTTGAAAACTTGGTCTGCAGATGGTGGCCCTGTTTTGGAAAGTTGAGGCAGCTGGAGGAAGTGACTCAGTGGAGGGTGGGCGTTGAGAGTTAGAACCCAGTACCCCTTCCTACAGGACCTCTCAGCTTCCCAGTAGGCCAGGATGTAACAAGGCTTGCCTGCATAGGGCTGGCCTGGCTGCCATGCATCTCCTCCATGAAAATGTGAGGCAAGATCAACCTCTGTGCTCTCATATTGTTTCTGTCAGGTATTTTGGGGAAAGAAAAAAGTAACTGACCCACATACACATGCCTGCCCACCTTCTGTCCCTTTCAAGAACTTTTCTAAGGGACAATGGTTAAGTGGAAAGATACCCACCAGAGCATAAACTACAGCAGGTGTGGGTGGGTACACTCCAGGCCTAGTGATTACCACCTACTTTTGAGAATGAATTGTACTGGAATACAATTTACCCTCTTCTTTATGTATAGTCTATCACTAATCTTGACAACAGAGTTAAGTAAGATTCCTTATGTTCCACAGGAGGCTAAAATATTGTCTGGTCCCTTGCAAAATATTTGTTAATGATTCATTTTTGATAACAAAATGATTGTTAATAGATAACTAGCAAGGAAAAACGGGTTGAATTAATTATGAGGCCATGGCATAGTTCAAGCATGAACCTTGGTACTACAATAGAGCCAGATAACTCTGTGCTGTGGAGGCTTATCTGAGCATTACTGGATGTTTAGCAGCATCTCTCATGTCTCTATATTACATATCAGGAGACTTATACCCCACCCCCAACCCCAGATGAAATGGCCAATGATGTCTCAGCCATTGCCAGATGTCCCCTGAGGAGTGAGTCAAGCTGTCCCTATGGAGAACCAGGGTATAGAGATGGATGCTATGTAGTCATTACGGTACATAATTTGTAAAGCCATATAAGGAAAGGGAAAGTTCCCAATTTAGATGAGAGCATAGATCAGGTTAAAACACTGTATATAATGTTGACTTCAACATGTTTGTACATTTTCATAGGCAAAATAAAAACTATTGATAAATCTTTAAGAAAGTTTTCACAAAAATGAGGATCCCAGGGCTGGAGAGATGGCTCAGAAGTTAAGAACACTGGTTTTTCTTGCAGAAGACCCAGGTTCAAATCCCAGCATCCACATGGTAGCTAACAACTGTCCGTAACTCCATTCCCAGGGGATCCAACAGCCTCTTCTGACCTCTGTGGGCATTGCATGACAGGGGTGCACTTACCTACATGCAGGCAATACATGCATACACATAAAATAAAAATAATAAATAATATTTTTAAAAAATGAGGGTCCCTTAGAGATGGCTCAGTGGTTAAGAGCACTGACTGCTCCTGAAGAGGACCTGGGTTCGATTCCCAGCACCCACATGGTGGCTACAAACCATCTTAACTCCAGTTCCAGGGGAATCTGAAGCCCTCTTCTGACCTCCGTGGCACTGCACGACACAGGTGTACTCACATACATGCAGGCAATACACTCATACTCATAAAATAAAAATAATAAATAAAATATACAAAACGAGGGTCCCTGGATGATACAATTATAGGTAAGCAATATTTTTTTATTTTCTGTAATGTACAAGGCACTAATTTTGTACTTAAAAAAACATAAATCTCACAAAAAATGAAAGCCTATAGACTGGGATAAATAAAAAGATAATCAGACAGAATTCCTATATTCCAAGCATATGACACTAAGAAAAAAGCAGGAGTTGCTATTCTAATATCTTACAAAATGGACTTCAGGCTAAGATTAACCAGAAGAGATAAAGAAGGTCATTTCATTCTGATCAAAGGAACAATGGACCAAGAAAACTTTACAATCACAAACATATATGCACCAAACTTTGGTGCACCCAATTTGATAAAAATAGTATAACTGGACTTCAAGACACAAATTAACCCCAACTCAGTAACAATTGGGAACTTCAATACCCAACCTTCTCCAATAGACAGGTCATCTGGACAAAGAATAAACAGAGAAACATTTTTTAATAAAATATCATATATCAAATGGACCTAACGGAATACAGAATACTTGACCCCAGCACCAAAGAACACACATTCTACTCAGAAGCCCATGGAATTTTCTCTAAAATAGACCACATACTGGGGCACAAAACAAACCTCAATAAATACAAAAAATTGAAATAATCCCATATATTCTACCTTTTGAAATTTTTGCACACAACGAACCAATTCGTGCAACTGTTAGCAGTGAAAACTGCCTTGTCTCATTTTTTCTTTCTTGAAATACTTGATCAGATTAAAGGGACTCCGTTATTTATGAAATTTCTAGTGTAACATTCAAGTAGAGTTTATATTTATATAATACTTGACACATTTTTCTGTTTTGTAAAGGGTTGTGATTACGTGGTTCAACAGTGCCTTATAATGGCCCATGGTGAGGGCCAGCTAGCCTCCCTCTCCTCATGGGAGTTATCAGAGTAGCATCTCACGTGCTCCAGCTTTCCCATGTGCCCCAGTTTAGCACTGCCTCAGCATGGCAGACATCTTTCTGTCTTAGCATTCCCTCCTCAAATGCAGCTATTGTTCACAGTTTATTGGGTATTAGAGCTGATTATAGACCAGGCAACCCAGCTCCTTCCCATAAGGACCAGTGTTCTTAAGCAACTGACAGTGGCCAAGTGTGTCAGAGAGGAAAACATTGCCTTGGGCCCAAGTAAAGGTCAGTCAACAAGCTCCCATTGGACATGAGAGCTGAACACTGCCATTTGAAGGTCAAGTCCACAACAGCTAAAAACTGACAAAGATCAGCAGCCTCACAATAACACCGACTTTAGGATCTGTGTCATGAGACTGAAGGGTCTTGGCCTCTGAGGAACTGCGTTGTTTTGGGGCAGTCGCTAAGATCTACTTTATAGATTATGTGTTGATGAAATTCCAGTTTGGAATGAACCCCACCTAGAACAGCAGCAGCTTGGGAATGTCATTTGACTGTGCCAGGCACTGTGCTGGGCACCTAGGAAGGCATGCTGGAACTGCTCCATTTAACAGCTTCTTTCAAGCTGCTGAGCACTGTTCTTGCTTCTGAGCACCAAACAAATGGTAACTGAAGCAAAGTCCTGAACCCATGAAAATCATATTCATACTGGAGAAGCAGAGACAACCATGGAAGCCTTAAACCAAAGAAAGATAAGTCTCCCATGCAGTGACACAGGCAGTACAGAAATTAAAAAAAAAGAAAGAAAAAGGAAGGTCAGGCAAAGGTCTGAGGGCGTGACAGCCTGGAACCTGATGGATGAAAGGGGCTGAGCAGTGGTGAGCCCAGGAAAAGCACTCCCAGGCTGAGGTGGGGAGCGGTTTGGCACAGTGGAGGGAAAAAGAATGAGAAGAGCAATCTCAAAGTCGGTGCAGCTAGAGCAGGGATTTAATCAATGTGTATCCTGAGAGGCGGTCAGGGTAGAATGAGTGCTGGGAGGAATGTGAGGTTTCTTTTCTGCTGCCTGTAAGAATCCTCTAGGATTTTAAGAGAAATGACATGACTTGATACACACACACACACACACACACACACACACACACACACACAGCTCTCTGTCATATATATATATATATATATATACACACACAT
>NW_008331995.1:7625685-7657390 GCF_000622305.1 Nannospalax galili | reverse complement strand
TTTGGTCTTTTTGAAGCAGGGTCTCCCTGTAGCCCCAGCTGTCCTAGAACTCACTATGTAGACCAGGCAGGCCTTGAACTCACAGAGATCCAACTGCCTCTGCCCCCCAAGTGCTAGGATTAAAGGCGTGTGCCACCATGCCCGGCTGAGAGTCTCACTTTTTAGCCCAGACTGGCCTCCAGCTCACTATGCAGCCGAGGGTAGTCTACTACTTGAAGTGATCTTCCTGCCTCAGCTTCCTAAGTGCTGTGATGCAAGCATGCTCTACTACTCCTAGTATGAACAGTTTAAAACATCACTCAGGTGTTTGTGGACAGGAGGTAAGAGTGGCCTTGGGAGGACCCTGAACAGACACAGGAGAGATCATGAAGCCTGTCTGAACACATTAAGACAGTTGGCTGTGAAATACATGCATCTACAGCCTGTCTGTCTTGTTCTGGCTTGCATCAAATCTAATTTTAAAACAGCATACACATTCAAGGACTTTTGCATGCAATTAATTGAAATGTCTCACACCATATCATTGCAAATGATGCACGCATCTATAAAATACCACATATTTCCCTGCTTGGGACACATAGCTAAGAATGTGGCCCATTGAAAGAATATTACAGAGAGAGGAAGCTTCATAGTGCTAAATGCCAGGCTAGGATTTCAGGTAAATCTGAGTTCAGACAAGTGTGGTGGCTCCTGCTTTTAATCCCAGCACTCGGGAGGCAGAGGCAGGTAGATCTCTTTGAGTTTGAGGCTAGTCTGGTCTACATGGTGAGTTCCAAGCCAGGCAGGGTCACATAATGAGAACCTGTCTCAAACAAAGAAAAACGAAAACAAAACCTGAGTTTAAATCATTGGAAAGTTGCTTATAAGACCCAACCAAGCCTCTGGTTTCTGCTTGTAAAATGGGATGACAGATACTATTTATTATAAGAAAATAATGTTCTCTCTTACTATTCATCTTGGAAGCTTTTGCTCTTACTTCCAAGTAGATTAATCCATATATTGATTGACTGCAAGAAAGTACAGCCTCCTTGAAGGAGAGAAGGGACCAGGAAGGGACAGGGCCACATACAGCATCTTGCAGGCATCATTTTCTCTCCAGCTAACTCAACTTCCACTGAGGATAGAGGGATGAGAGAAACAAGTCAGGGAACAAGAGTTCACAAGATGTTCATCACAGGCAGAAGCATCAAACCCCCTGCCTCCCTGCCTGCCCTGAAGGCTCTTGGAAAGCTTTCTCTTCCATTTTCTACTGAGTTGGTTTAGTTGTTAAGCTTGAACCACCGGGCTTTAAGGGAATGGTAAAGCTTTGAAAAGCCATGCAAACTTTTTGATGAGATGAGGCCTAACATATCAAAACAAGTAGGATTTTAATATTAGTAGATTTACATGAAAAACCATAAGCCAAAGCCATAATTGATGAAATGGGGTGATGAGAATGTTCAGTTCCCTTACATCCTTCTCTGTGCTGCTGAGTCTTCTACATAGTCACACAGTGCATACACATCTATGGGTTACTTTCTTTTCATTCATTTTCTATTTTTATCCAAAAATGGCAACATGTGTACTTAGTAAACACAGCCTATATATTGCCCTATCACAAGCACAAAATATCTGCTACAGCAGACCTCAGCCTGACATGCTCTCTAATGGCTCTGACCTCATGGTCCTTGAACTGCTCTGGTTCAGTGGGACCCCTGGGACTTTTCTGGGCTGAAGTTGCTTTGAGCACCTGTCACAAAACCATCTTGTTAACAAGCGAAGTAAGTTGGATTTTCTCCTAACAGTCTCAACGACCAGTCAAGGGAGTGTGTTTTGGTCACAAAGGAAACATGTTTAAACATGTGCTGAGGGTACAGAACTGAATTCATGTTGACCTTTTCAGATCAAAGCAGAGGTCAAATCAGGACTTCCTCTCTCTCTCTCAAGAAAAAAATGTCCACTGATCTGCGTTTCTTTCATGTGAAAACTGCAAGAACCTAAAATGGAAGTTTATTTCGATAACTAGTGGGAGCTTTTATTTTCCCTCATTACAAAAGAAACTCATCTGGAAAAAAAAAAATCCATTCCCGTCCTCAAAGCAAATTCTCAGGATTAAAGTTTGTCATCACTCTACAAAGCCAGGACCAGCTGTTAAGGACTATTGCTCAAGGTTGGCTCTCATTCACATTGTGTGTGCATGTGTGGGTGTATGAATGTGTGTATGTGTGTGTGTGTGTGTGTGTGTGTGTGTGTAGTGCATGGTTTGTATCTATGTTTAACATAATAAGTAAAGGATACTAAGAAGTCAACCCAGAGTACTTCTTTTGATAATTAAGGTGGAAATTTTGAAGAATTAGGAAAATAGATCAGGATTTCTTATATTCACCAAAAAGAATTAAATGGCAGCATGTGTATTTAGTAAACATAGCCTATACATTGCCTATCACAAGCACAAAGTGAAAATGAGAGGGCTACAGAGACGGCTCTTCAGTTAAGAGTACTTTCAATTCTTGCAGAGGACCCAGTTCAGTTTCCAGCACCCATGTTAGGTGGCTCACAACTTCCTGTAACTCCAGCTTCAGGGGATCCTACACATCATTTTCTGGCCTCCAGGGACACCTGCCCTCATGTGCACAAACCAACTCACAGTCAGACACACAAACACAGAAATTGTTAAAATTATAATAAATAAGTAATGAAGGGAGTACTGGACATTCCTCCAGTGCCAGGACACTTTCTCACAGCCTTGCATGGATTCTCTGGTTGGGCAGTCTAGAAGCCTGCCAGGTACGGACTAGTATTATCTCAGTTTTCAGGACAAGAACACCCAGATTTACTCCAAGTCACTTTACCAAACACTGCTATGTTATGACTGATTGACAGCATTATAACTGAAACATAATTTTCCGATTTTGAAAAGGTAAAGTGAACATTTAAAACAATTACATGCTTTGACTATTTTTCATTCTTCACTATAAATAAGTCTTCTCAGACGGGCATGGTGGTGAACGCTTTAGTCCCAGCACTCAGGAGGCAGAGGCAGGCGGAACTCTGTGAGTTCAAGGCCAGCCTGGTCTACATAGTGAGTTCCAGGCCAGCTGGGGCTACAGGGAGACCCTGTGTCAAGAAAAACCAAAAAATAAAAAATAAAAAAGTCTTCTCTTTCAAATCCCATCCTCACCTTTGTTAAATCAAAGCTGTACCAGAAAGGCAGCAGGCACCCCAGTCAGTACGGGGTCAACAAAGACAGGACTTAATGAGAGAGAAAGTCAAAATGAACACTTGTTCTGGGATAACTGCCTCAGGACGTTGAGTAATTTAAGAGACGATGATTTTTTTTCCTTTCTTTTATTTTCGTGGAGGAGAGGGTCGGCAGGCAAGCAGCATCTTCCAGACTCAATAGGAATTTTTGTTAGCCAAAAGAATTCAAGTATCATGAGATTTTTAAAGTAAAGGTTAAAATATTGTATGATATAGTAATGTCTTTTATAAGAAAGAAAATAGGCCATTGTATCTCTGAAATGCCAGATGCCATATACTTCACTGCAAACCACTAGCAAAAAAGGAAGAAAAGAGATGTCTGGATCACCCTTCAAAGAACCTGCCACACTATGTACTTGCTAAGATTAAAAATAAAAACAGAGCTGGGGAGAAAGACAGTGGTATAGCACCCACCTTGTATGTGCAAGACCTTGAATTCAGTCTCCAGCAACACACACACACACAGAGAGAGAGAGAGAGAGAGAGAGAGAGAGAGAGAGAGAGAGAGAGAGAGAGAGAGAGAGAGAGAGAGAGAGAGAGAGAGAGAGAGAGAGAGAGAGAGAGAGAGAGAGAGAGAGAGAGAGAGAGAGAGAGAGAGAGACAGAGAGAGACAGAGAGAGACAGAGACAGAGAAACAGACAGAGAAAGAGAGAGAGAGGTCTTAGCAACTCCCCCAAATGTGTATCAGACACAGGACAACTGTGTGAAAGAAAATAGAAAACAAATATGTCACTTCTGCCCTCAGGGAGCTTACAACTGGAGGGTGAGGTCCGGAGCTTGGCAGTGGCTAGCCCACACAGAAGTGTGTATTTCAGGAGCTCCTCCCCTTTAAGACAGTGCCCTCCAATCACAGGTAATATTGTCCTTCAAGGAACATTGGGTACTGTGTAGAGACACGTCTGCCTGTCAAAACTGTGAGTGGGGTTGAATGGGTTATTACTGGCATGTAGTGGGTAGGGGTCAGGGTGATGCTAAGTATCACAGTGAGAAGACAGCCTGTGGCAACAGAATTCTTTGGTCCCTCTGTCAGTAATGCCATAATGTGAATCCTACATTGACAGATAAGATGCCAATGCACCACCCCACTCCTCTTGGTGGAAGATTCTAGAAAAGGCACAGGCATGACATGGCCACCCCATGCATAAGGGAAGCACTTTCTTCCTGTATCTGGGCCACATGGTTAGTCAACAGCAGTCCTGTGTCTTATCTTGACAATCGAGATGGCCATTGGATGGAAGGAGGTATTGTCACTGGCTAGAGACTTTAACATCAAGACTTCCTTTCAACAAATTCTGGATAGTAACATGGACAGGAAGTGTTAGGCTGAAAAGCTGAGATCTGTCAGTTCAATACAGTAATGCTAAACCAGGTCCTGAAATGACAGAATGAAAAAGAATAATTCCAATGGGTCAAAAATCACACCTAGATCTGTGCTGCTGCACCTTTGGGAGTATTGACTATGAGTATATCACTTATACCTCAAAGTCTCACCTGAAATCCCTTGGTGTGATAAAATGGCAATAAGTGGGCATTACTGCACTTGCAAGGCAAGCTAGACGTTCACTAATTTTTGTTTTATCTTGTTACAACTGGCTTAGAGTCATTGGTACTTCCTGAAACTACCAATAATGAAACATTTCTCACTTATTGACTCCCTGCCCTTTGAAAATGAATTCTTTCCAAAATATTTTATGAACTTTCCAAAATTTTTTTAAAAACAAACAAAAAAACAAAAAACCAGGGTCTCATGTAGTTCAGGCTGGACTCAAACTCAGTATGTAGCTAAGGATGACCCTGAATTCTAATCCTTTTGTTGTCATTTCCTGAGTGCTGGAATTACAAGCATGTACCATCGTGCTCAGTTTATGCAGTTCTGGGGAATGAACCCAGGTCTTTGTGCATGGTTGACAAGCAAATTTTCTATCATCTAAGCAACATCTCCAGTAGTAACTATTTTAAAGGCATAAATTGTCTCCTAACAACTGGTAGGAGTTGACAAAACTGAGCAATGAGGCAAAGGAAACATCATGCTTTTATCATATGTGGGAAATAGTCCAATATTCCATAAAAGTTATTTTACAAATTAAAATATAAAGCATTCTCAAACACACCCTCACACATGCATGCATATAAATGTTGTCTTGGATGGTCACATAAAATAATGTAATCCTGAAATTCTTTGCAGTTTTAAAGATTTTAGATCTAGTTAATTTTTCTATATATATATATATATATAGTTTTTTGAGACAGGATCTCCGTGTACCCTAGGCAGGCCTGGAACCCATTACGTAGACCAGGTTGTGCTCTGTCTCACAGATACATACTTGCCTCTGCCTCCTGAGTGCTGGGATTAATGGCATGCACCAATTATGCCCAGCATTCTGTCCATATTTTTAAGAGTATAAACCACTCAGAAAATTTAAAAAGCTAAAAAAGTAGAAATAGCATAAATGAAGCAATATTCTTTCCACAAAAATTAGCTTCAAATGATGTCCACAACAGATAAGTGTAGCGCTGAGCACATGTGGACTCGTACTGTTAGCAAAGTGGCAAGTGGTGCGGAATGCCAATCTGGTGCTTCCCTGTGCAGTGTGCATCTTTCAGTTACCACTGCAGACCATGCTGCTGGTCACTGGGAAGACCCCACCCTGCTCTGGATACAGAAGGGTAGAATGAAGTCGTTATACCTGCCACTTGAATATGCTTAGAAAGTTTATTGTTGGTATAAAACACTTGGGGTGAGGGCTGGAGGCTTTCTGAAAATAATAGAAATGACTAAGTGAAAGCATGTAATATAAAGGAAATAGGATTGGGAGGGGGTTCAGCAAACAAAATGTCTGCCATGTAAGCAGGAGGAACTGTGATCAGTGTCCAGAACACAGATAAAAGCTGGGCACAGCTTTGAATGTCTGTAACCCCAGTGCTGGGGACCAGAGGCAAGAGAATCTCTGGGGCTCGCTGTCCAGCCAGTCTAGACAAAACGGTGAGTTCCAGGTTCAGTGAGAACCTGTCTCAGGAAATCAGGTGGAAATTGGTTGAGGGAGGCACTTAACATGGACCACTGGCCTCCACGTTGCAAGCACACAGGCATACACATGCATGTATACAAACACATACACTACACACACAAACACAGCACAAAGCTAAATAATACATTATTTTTTCAATTCTTTTTCCCTTATGCAGAACACAGTTATGAACAACAAGCTGTTAAATTTTCCACACTCAGAGTGGTTATTGTAGGGCACTGAAATATGGGCTGTGATAGTCTTCATCCTCCCTGTATCAAGAGAAAGAAGTCAGATCTCTTGTGTATAGACATAACGTTCTGGCCATCACACACTTTCATCTGACCCGATGCTCACAGTAAAAGTGCAATCACTGGTTTCGCTTTACAGGTGAGGAAACTGAGGGCATGGGTTTTAATAACCACCCTGATGTCATTTACCTGTTCTCAGCCACAGATTCCAATTTGTTGGGTTCCAAGCAACCAAGTTGCAGGTGCCTCACAACTTCACTCTCTGGGGGTGAGTGGCCTCTGCCCTGCCTGAAGTGAACAGTGAGCACACATACTTAAAAGCCCGATGGGTTCACTGGAATAAATGCACATAAGGAAGCCCCTGCAGGAAATCCCACTGAAATCATACAGCATCCTCAAGACCCACAACAAAACACAAACCCAAAGGCTTTCCTTTATTTTGATTTATTTTTATTTTATGTGTATGTCTGTTGTGCCTGCATGTACCTATGTGTAAAGATCACAGAAGTCCGAATGGCATCAGATCTCTTGAAATTGGTGTTAAGGACAGTTGATAGCTGCCATGTGGGCACTGGGAACTGAACCTGGGACCTCTGGAAGAGCAGTCAGTGAGCTGAACCTGAGTCATCTCTCTAGCCACTTAGACATTTTTCTTACTAAAAAGTGAAAAGTGGGGCGCTATAACAGAGAGTAAAGATGGGCAGAAGGAAAAGAAAAAATGCCATAACAATGCCATAAATAACAATAATCCTGTAAAGAGAGACAAATCCTGACAACATCATAGTTTTTATCTTTCTATTGATTTAATTGGACTTTTAATATGATTTCCTAGGCAATGTTGGCAGGGATGGAGCAAAAAAAAATTTTGGTTAGGGGGCAGAGACAGATGGGTCCCAGGAGGCTGCTGGCCAGCCAATATGGCAGAAACAGCAAGCTCCAAGTTTAACGAGAGAACCTGTCTCAAAAAATAAGGTGGAGTAAAATGGAGACACTGACCTATGTCATGCAAATATAGGCAAATGCAACACACACACACACACACACACACACACACACACACACAGAGGCTCTATCTTTCCTAAAAAAGAAATTATATGTCCTAAGACATGAAACTTATTCATCACACTGCCCATGATGATCCTGTAAGATTGCATCAAATTTAACCTCTGAGTGAACAGTCCAGATCCAGATTGTTACTCTTGACTCTAACATGTCAAAGGATCTCAATTCCAGGAAGTCCTTGGAGTTACAAATTAACGTTTACTTAAGGTATCAGGTGATTAAAACATGAATCATCAATGGGAAGAACAGAAGGAATGTTACTGGCGACCTAATGCTGACAACCTCATGCTTTTGCCTTATCCTCCTGATTTTGCTACCATGACATCTTTTATGCCTACCACAGCAGCCCCTTGAGAACAGGATTACAGTCAACACTGGATTGAACAATAAATGAGAGCAAATCAGTGGAGGAAAGAAATGATCAAGTCAAATATGTCCACATTTCAAAGTCCAGGATGGAAAGAAAGAACAAGAAACTTCCAGACTTGAGTCTTCAAGCCATGCACACTAATCTAAAAGACAATTACTAACAAATACACAGATGAGACCTTTGGGGTCATTGTTCCCAGAAATAACCTATTGTGGTTTGAGGAATGGGTCCCAACCATGTAGCTGAAAGCCAGTCTATTCTCCTTGCCTAGCAATTCTGCAAGCAGCTGGATCGTCTCCCTTAAATTTGTTTTCTTTAAAATTAACCAGAGTTGGGGCTAGAAAGATGGCTCATCAGCTAAGAGCACTGGCTGCTCTTGTAGAGGACCCAGGCTCAGTTTGCAGCACCTACATGGCAGCTAACTGCCATCTGTAATTCCATTTCCAGGGGATCCAATGCCCTCTTCTGGCATCTGCAAGCATTGCATGGATGGGTTCACTTACATACATACAGGCAAAATACTCATACACATAAAGTAAAAATAAAAGTGTAAATTAAATTAAATTAACCAGAGTTGCTTACCATTGCTATCTATCAAACATTCTGCTGTAGGCCTATGGTTTAATTTTGTAACTACATATATATTATTTCCTCACTATGTATTTACTATATAAATGTACATATTTAAATATATAGGAATATAAACATCTGTATATCCATATATAAAAGGCCATTACCATTAGTTCATTTTCATGAACCAGTTCATTTACTTTTTGAGACAGGGTCTCCCTGTAGCCCCAACTGTCCTGGAACTCGCTATGTAGACCAGACTGGCCTTGAACTCACAGAGATCTGCCTGCCTCTGCCTCCTGAGTGCTGGGATTAAAGGCGTGCGCCACCACACCTGGCTAATTGCTTTTTATTAGACTTGATTGTGATGTATACTTCCTGTGTTAAGGATTCTCCTATATATAATAGACAGGGTCTCCCTGTAGCCCCAACTGTCCTGGAACTCGCTATGTAGACCAGACTGGCCTTGAACTCACAGAGATCTGCCTGCCTCTGCCTCCTGAGTGCTGGGATTAAAGGCGTGCGCCACCACACCTGGCTAATTGCTTTTTATTAGACTTGATTGTGATGTATACTTCCTGTGTTAAGGATTCTCCTATATATAATAGTTTAGTAATGAATTCTACAATGCAGAAAAACGACATGAATGGAGTTTCTTAGATTTCTTCCCAGAGGACGCAAATGAAATAAGATTCTAACAATCCTCTGGGCTGAATGTTAAATGTAAATTGTGGAAGCAGGAGGTACCTCTATCTATTTTGAAGAAAACTGTGATTGATCATATTTAATACCTATAATTGCATCTGTTGCACAGTAGCAGACTACAGAACAACGATTATTTGTGAATGACAGGGCACACTTCAATGGCTTCAGATACCAATAAGGCCTTCGATGCTTATCGCAATCCACTATCCACAGTTCATACTCCATTAACATCTTCTCAAAACTGAATTTATAGGAAATGTCCTGACTTCATTTTTTCAGTTCTAAGCCCCTGTCATTGCTCTGGAATATATTCCTAGAGTAGAATTAGTTTTCACTGTAAAAGAAGTCAAGAAAAATAAGGTCTTTGGAATGAAGAAGGAATGGGGTTCAGACTTTACCAAGCAGGAGGCTCTCACAGTCAGTCTTGCAGAACTATCTAGCCTTTGGCAGTCACTCTTCTCCAGTACTTATCCAGTACTTATGCACCTCCCAACACTACACTATGATGACATTGGCCCAAACCTCCAGTGGGGCAGGGAAGTGTCACTATTGCAACCTCCTAAGTGGACAGCATAGTCCAAAGTCACAGACAGACACAGCAGAGTGTCCAGTTCATCTATGTGAGATTTTTCACTGCATGGTCCAATGGAATATTCCCTCATGAAATGTCAAACTATTTGGGGGAAATAAAATTTTTCAATCCTAACAGCAAGATTAAATGAGTATGAATTTGTGTGTGTATTTACATGTATACTGAATGGTGACTGACTATTTGCCTGTCTGTCTCAAACTGGACTAGGAGAGCAGTGTAACCACTGAAAACTTAAGGAAGGCCATGGAAACAAAGTTTTGAGAATATTCATTTGGGTAATTCATGTTTCAGAAAGTGAGGGGTAGGGGATTTCCTTCTTCATTTAAAGTGCCATAATCCACTGTGTCAGAGTTAGTAAAACTCAGTGTTGAATATCTCCTGAGATCCCTAAAGCTGTTACAACTTTCCATTGTCCTGAGTATGGACAGGTTGGGTGGATGCCCCCATGCAAACAATTCAAGGGCTTTTGCTTTGTCATGCTCTTAACACACATGTTAGAGTGATATAAAACCACTGGTTTTTACACAGCGACACCTAAGGAACCACTGAACTCTGTACTCTGTCCAAGGGACTGGTCTATCATTTACTTATGAAAGGAGGCACAGTCAATCACCGCACTGATGACAAAGCTTCTGATGGCTGAGGTCTGAGTCACCTTCACGGTACCTCAACTGTGAACCATCATCTCTGCTCCATTACCTCAGCTGCTTCCTTGAAGTCTTAGAAAAACTTATAAACATGGGGCAAATGTGATCTCTCAAGGAAGAATTCTCCTGAAGAAAAATAGTGGCATAAGCCATAAAACGCAATATATTACACGCTTCTTTCACTGACTTATACAGAAATGTTATTCAAACATTGGTAATTGTACTGGCACTGTTCATTAAACAGTGTAAAAGCTCATTGAAAAATCTACAAACAAAGGCAAATGCTCATGCAAAGCCAACAGCTCCCCTCTCTTTCAATTTTACTCTTCAGATGTAATTGATTTTAGAGTTCATATACATTCTCTACATCTATTTCAAGGCTGACTGAAATAAAATTAGACAAAAATATAATTACATATATGGCAAATATGCATTAAAAATAAATGTCCAGTGACACAATGAATACTTTTCTTAAGCTTCTTTTTTAAAGTAATAACATAGCATAAACAATTCCTATGAACGTCTCTCTCTTTTTAAAAGCAGCCATCCAGTGTTTGCTGTCTAATGATTAAAAACCGTAATGTTTGGGCTAGTGAGATGGCAGAGCAGGTAAAGGTGCCTTCCACCAAGTCTACGGACCTGAATTCAACCCCTGGGACCCACATGGTGGAGAGAACTAACTCCTACAAGTTGTCTTCTGATTCCACATGTGCCTTGTGGCATGTTCAAACTCCCCTCCGTATTCACAAAACAAATACATGTACTAAAGAAAGGTATTTTAAAAATTGTAATCTTTCTCAGATTGAGGGACATTTAGGTTGCTTCCAATTTTCACTAGTATAAGTAATACTGAATTCAATATTCTTGCAATCTAAACATAATTAATTGAGCTTTAGAAGGGTGGGGTCTTTGAAGCAGAATAGAATCAGACAATGAGATAATGCTCAGATTTCTTACAAAGGCTGTTCTACTTAACACTCACCCACACAGGAGCCATATGCCCACTTATCCACATTTTCTCCAAGGTGACCCCGACAGGTTTGTGGTGCTCTAACAATTTCTGAGAGCTGCTTTCAGAATGATTGCCACACTTTGTAAATAGTGTAAGATTTAGCTTCAAGCAAATCACAGGCAAAGTTTCTCCCCTAAAAAATGATCACAGGGATTGGGGAGGTAGCTTAGTTGGTAAAGTGCTTGCCATGCAAGGATGAGGACCTGCTTGGATCCGCAGCACCATGTTGACAGGTAGAGACAGGAGGTTCTATCGGGTTCATTAGCCATTTAGTTTAGCTGAATCAGGGAGCTCCAGATTCAGTAAGAAATCCTTTCTCCAAAAAAGAGTGGAGAATAGACTGAGACGCTTGATGTTGACCTCTGGCCTCCACATGTGCTCTCACAGGTACACACACACACACACACACACACACACACACACACACTACACAAATATTTTAAACAACAATACATATGAAATAAGGAAAAAACAGCAAGGGAGGACAAGTCAAAATTGTCCACGGTAGCACTGAAGGAAGCCAACCAGGTGAACCGATGCTGGGCTGGGAAGTACTCTTCTAGTGTCTGTGCCTGGGATGTGCCTCATGATTATCTGCCTTGTTGCTCACCTTCTTTAATTTTTAAAATTGGTACACAAAAATAATAGATATCTCATTGCTACTACAATGAAAAAGTTTTAGATATTTTCATGTTTGTTTATATTAAATATTGAAGATAACAATTTCTATACTCCCTCTCCAAACCAATTCCCTTTTCTCTCTCCAGAGGCAACTACCACCCAGAATTTTCTGTGAAACCATTAAATTCATAGTATTATGTATTTAAAATATTGTTCTACAAAGCACCTGTTACTTTGTGTGGTTTTCTTTAAAACTTAATGTAAATATTGCCCGTAGGAACATTTGAATAAACTAATTGTTATCACTTGGTATCAGCTGGGCTGTGTTCATGATGAAATCTGGCCAGTTTATTCATTTTCCCTCTTTCTTTCATGTAAACCACCCCTTCCCAATGGACATTGAAGATGCCAGAAGTTAGTTGCAAACATAAATAATGTTGATTAGTGCTCCTGTGTGTTTTCATTAGCATTTCAACTTTGAAGTGGAATTGTTAGATTCTGGGATACTATAAGGAAAATTGTATTAAATGCTGTCATATATCTCCCTGAAGTGTTTTACAATGAGGATCCTGTGGTCTGTTTATAAGGGTTCTGTTCTGATTTCCCTGTTCTCACTAAACATGTGGTTACCAGGCTGTCTATGTTCTGCTAATCTGTTTATTTAGTATCTGGTTATTGTTTTAATTTTCAAGTGCCTAATCATGAATGAGACTGGGGTTTTATGGGTTGCCCATCTGTTTTCTTTACCCCCCACCACTCCCTTGATTTTTTTACTGATAATTCTGTGTGTGTGTGTGCACGCGTGCACATGTGTATATATGTATTTGCATATATGTGGGCATATATGTTTGTGGGTGTGTAATGTAGGCACATGGGAATGGAGGCCAGCAGTTGAGGTCAGATATCTTTCTTGATCATTTTCCACTTTATTTATTGAGGCAGGATCTCCTGCTGAACCTTGAGCTTACCAATCCCAGCTGGTCTAGCTGACCAGTTTGCCCTGAGGATGCCGTCTCTGCCTCCCGAGTGCCTGATTACAGGCGGCCACCACACCTACCTAACTCCTATGTGGCTCTGGGGCCCAAGTTTCAGCCCTCACACTTGCCCAGCTATTTCTTTACCTGTCCTGTCATCTACCCAGCCCTCATGTTATGGTATTTTAGTAAGACTTTTTATGAGTAATGATGTTGTCATGTTTACTAAAGAGTAAACTTTTTAGTAAAGGAGAGGAAGACAGTGGGAAAAGACGTGACTAGTCTGAAAACTTGTGAGCAATGCAGAAGTGCTAGGTGATACGGCTTTCAGCTACAGTGGAGGCAGGAGAAGATCCTGTGCCACAGATGCAGAGTTCTTTTGGGGACATTTTCTTGCCCTGTGAGGAGGTATAAATTTTAGTCATAACTGCAAAACTTTTTGGATGCCTAAGCCAACCACACCAAGACCACTCCTGTTATGCTTCCATCACCACTAACCCTGGATATCAGAGCAGGACCAAAAGACAAAACAAGGAGGGTGAATTCTTCAAGACCTCCTCTAAAAGGCTTTTAGTGGGAAAAAGGCCTGGGGATTTGATATACTTTACTAGCTCCTGAAATAAAAACACCAAAATAAGAGATAAATCATTTCCTTCCTCCAGAAACCATGTTAATGCTCACCGTTTTTAACCCTCTGACCTGTCAACACTGGCAAGCTTCCTTTGAGCACAGCAGAAACAAGTTTCATCTTCTGTTCACAGAGATCAGCTTATGGTTAAGAGGAAGAACTGATTCTGGGGACTTATCCTCAGACTTGCAAAAGCTCTGTAAAGAGATGAGTGGTCTAGGGAAAGTCCTTTAATTTAATTTAATTTAATTTATTTGCTGGAGGGGCTTCTTTACATGTTCATGAGTGTGTATGGATGGGTAAGTGTGCATGTATATGTGTGCACATGCATGTGGAGGCCAGAGGTCAATATCAGGTGTCTTCCTCAGTTGCTCTCCACATTCTTTCTTGAAACAGGATCTCTTTCTTGATCTGGGCTCACAAGGAGGCTAAGCTGGCTGGCTGGCCAGCAAGCAACACAGATCCTTCTTCCCCAGTACTGGGATTGTAGGAAAGAGGTACCACAACCAGCTTTTTATGTGAGTGTTGGGGATCTGAACTCATGTCCTAGTTTTTACACAATAAACACTTTACTGATTGAGCCTTCTCCCCAGACCCTGGAAAATCACTTTTAGAAAGGAGAGTCAATATGATCTAAGCTCATGTAAAGCAGATGGTCAAACTTAGTGTTCAAAATTAGTAAGTAAAGACTGGGTGGGTTTCCTGCCTGAGGTCAAAGATGATTTTAAAGATAAGGTTTGGCAATGTGGTAGGGCCTTTTAGACTACAGTATGAGGAGATGATTACCCTAGTCTGTTGGGCTAATTTCATCTGGATTCAAAGTTGTCCCTCCAATATCTCTTCATGGGATAAAAATTCCCTTTATGGAAAGAAGACCTTTGTTTTCATTTGTTTTGCTATAGTATCCCCAGCACCTAAAATAGCACCTGACACATAGATACCCCAAACTGTACAGAATTACTCAGTGAATAATTGATTCATGTATTCATGCAACACGTTGAGTCACTGAGTCCAATCTGTACATAACACCAGACTTTTCCATCCAGTGGTTCCAAAGAGATTTAAACAGAGTTGTGGATACAGAAAACAGGCATTTCAGGGAGCCATAGACCACTGAATTAAGTGTTGAATTGGAATCCTTTTACCCTTTAGCATGGCAATGTTGCTGCATAGGAGCAACTAGGAGTGCTGGTGATGGAGAGAGGGGAAGCAGGTCATATTCAACCTTTGTTGCTTCTTTTAATTTCCTCAAGTGTATACATGTGATGTACACACATGCGCGTATGTATGTTCACGTGTGTGTGTGTGTGTGCACATATGGAGTCTAGAGGATGCCATTAATTGTTCTTCATTTATTTACTGAGGCAGGGTCTCTCGTTAACTGGAAGGAGTTGGTCAATTCAGCTAGTCCAACCAGAAAGCTTGCCCAGTCTCTTCCTCCTGAGTGCTGGGATTACAGGTGGGCTGCCACACACACCTGGCTTTTGTGTGGGTTTGGGGGAGTCTAAATTTCAGGCCTCATGGTTTCATGGCAAGCACTTTGCTTTAGCCACTTAGCCATCTCCTTAGCCCCCTAACACTGTTACATCTAATTTTGTGGCCTTGGATCTCTTTTCTCTTTAAGTAAATCAGTCATTAATGTGCCTACTTCATGCTAACAAGGTAAGTACCAAATGGGACTATTTGTTTTGTATGTGATCCAGTGACCAGCACGTACTAAGCTGCTGCTCTTACTGTGCAGAGGTGGCCAGAGAAACAGAAAAGGAACCAGTCAGCAGCTCCTCTCAGGTCATACACAGCTGTGTGCACATCTGTCTCTAGTCAACATGTTCCTCATTCAGCTGCACTATTAAATAGGGAAACAAAGACCAACTGCAGCCCTCTTGGGAGGATTCTCATAGCCCACTTCAGAGTTTATCAGGTGTCAGTACTCTTGTAACATGTACTCTGAAGCATTTCTTAAATGTTAAGTAATTACAGCATTCAAGACTATGCAAAATAAATCTTAGAGAAAGTTCAAAATTATACAAGTGCACTTGTGTATAATTCATCCTTCTGGTATTTGGGAAAATTCTGAGCTGCCTCAGATGTATTACCTTAAGGGCAGGATGAGAAAAGGTAAAACTGTCCTATCATTTATTAACCAGAGAAAGATAAGTTTGAGTTTTGCTTCTCCAAAGACTAATACTATGTACATACTTATTGTCCATTCAATTGTATTGTAAAAATGACGACAGAAGATAAATGGGGGAAGGAAAGACACTACGTGCCTCCAAACTTACTAGAATGGTACAATAATCCAGACAGTTTGGGATTTGAGTCATCATAGAAAAATAAAATGGTGGACCAGCAAAATGCAGAAACAGGCCCAAACATGCAATCAGCTGGTTCTTGACAAAGTACAAAGGCAATGCAATGGAAAAAGAAGAGTCTTTCCAACAAATGCTGTAGGAACAATTGTATGTCCACAGAAAGAAACTGATCCATATCTTACAGCAAATGTAAAATTGAGTCAAACTGATTCATGAAACCTAAAACTGTCCTTATGAACTTGAGTTAGGCAAAGAGGTCACAATGCACCAAAAATAGATTACCAATAAGATATGGACTGCATTACCAAATTGGGTTCTGTGATGGTTTGAATGAAAATGTCCCTCATAGGCTCCAAGTATTTGGACATTTTGTCCCCAGATGGTGGCACTGTTTTGGGAGGTTTTAGAAGGTGTGGCTATACTGGAGGAAGCACGTCACTGGGGGTGGGCTTACAGAGTTCTTAAGCCTTGCTGGATCTCCAGTTGCTCTCTTGCTTCCTGTGCCTGCGTGATGATGTGAGAGTTTAGCTTCTGCTGTGCCTGATCCAGCCACCTCCAGCCACCATGCCTCCCTGCCATGATGGACTGTAATTCCCCTGAAACCGTAACCTCAAATAAACTCTTCCTTGTATAAATTGCTTGGGTCAGTGTTTCTATCACAGCAACAGAAAAGTGACTAACACAGTTTCCCTTAAAATAAACAATTTCTGCTCTTCCAAAGACACGATTAAAAAACAAACCATAAATAAGGAAAAATACATGTAAGACATGTATGTATTTGACAGATCCAAGACAAAGAAGGCAATCCACTTTAAAAAAAAATGAGTAAATGATTTGCATAGACACTTCATCAAAATAAGATATATGCAGGACAAATAGGCATTTTAGATGTTCTATGTAACTAGTAATTAAAGGAGTGATAATTAAAATCCCAGAGAGATTTTACACATACCCATCAATATACAAACACATCAGAAGATGACAAAGGCTGAACATAGCACGCATATCAGGAGATGTAATAAAACTCTTCTAAACTGCTGCTGAGAATGTTAAATGAAAGTATGGCATTTTTTAACAAGCTCAATAAATGCTTGCTGTATTTCCACCTATTCCATTCCCAGGTGTTTTTCAAAAGAAATGAAGGAAGGTATCCCAAAATTATCTGCAGACAGGAGCTTAATTTATCATATTCAAAGACCAGACAGCCCTCTCCATAAAAGATGAGTGGACAACAGTAGGATACCTCTAGAAAGAACTTGACATTAAAAGGGAATAAGACATTGGCATATTCCACAACAATATACCAATTTGGCTGAATATCAAATTAATGATACAAAATGAGAGATGTCAGGTATGCCTCCCCTCAAAAGTATACATATAAACTAACCTGGAGTAAAACAACTCAAATCGGTGGTTGTCTTTCTTGTCTAGACAAGAGAGACAGGCTGGGATGGAAAGAAAGGTTAGAAAGAGGTACCAGAATATGTTCATTATCCTGCTCACAGTGGTCATTTCACGGAGGTATAATCAGTCAAACTGTATCAAATTATACACTCTGAGCATGTCTTTTGACATGCCAATTACACTGCTTTAAAACAATAACAATAACTAGTGGGTATCAGGAATGTGCTGTGCTAACATTTCCTTCTACATGTATTGAGTCACTAACTGACACCTGTCCATGAAGAAGGTATGTATGCTTTACTCTCCTTTTACAGGGGTTCAAAGAGAAGAAGCCATCATTTGTAGCTTCTTTTTCTCATTCTTAATTAATTGCATCATGTTGACTACTTAAATGGTACTATGAACATCCTCAGAATGCACACAGGCACAACATGGAAGGATGTGGTCCTCCCTTCATGTTGCTTACAGTCTATAGGGGCAGAAATACCTAATTCAGAAAGGTGAAATGGATAGTGACAATGTTATGGCTTGAAATTCCTGCCTCGTATGTTTGGAAACTAGGGCAGCAGCTAGTGGCTTTGTTTTGGGGGGATTTGGGAACTTTCAGGAAGTAGGGCCTAGCTTAGGGACATGGAGGGATTGAAGTATGTCACAGCCCCTCCCCACTCTCATTCATCTTGCCACTTCCTGATCCACCAAGGGTCTCTGCCACACACTCCTGCTGCTCTGGACTCAGCCCCTTCTGCCTCCATGTCTTCTCAGTCATGATGGACTGAGTCTCTCCTGAAATCATGAGCCAAAATGAATCTCCTCTTCCTCGTTCCCATCAGAGATTTTATTAAAGCAACAAGAAAAGTAATACAGATCATTAGCAGGCAATTCCATAAAGAAGATGGGTGGAAAGCAGGGGGAGAGAAAGAAAAGGGGGGAGGAATCGAGGCTTGCTTTACATAGAAGCAGTGATTGAGCTGGACCTCAATGGTGGCACAGGATTTAGCCAAGAAAGGACAGAGACTGGCAGTGCAAACTCAGCAGTTTTGCTGCTGATTTCCAGGCTGCTGGAATGCGGGGTGGTGAACAAATACATGAAGAGTAAAGTGGTCACTCATGCTCATTCTTGAAAGCTTTGGCATAGTTAAGTGTGGGCTATTCAAAGGCAGCGGGGTGACCTTTGGAAATATCATTCACACTTTGTCTCTTCTGTTCACTACTGTGTCCCCCGTGCCTTCTCTGGCATGCAGTAAGTTCTAAAATAAATATTTGTGAAATGAACAAATGAGTATAAATTCTAGATTATACAAACAAAGACACTGATTAATGAACAGTTCCAGACAATACTGCTTCAACCTGAATGTGGAAGGGTTTTTTTTTTCTGAAGTTTTTTTTGGTATTTGAGTGATGCTAACAATGACAAAGGTGGCAGATAGTGACACTTGCTGGGTGTTGACCTCCGTGCATGTATAGACAGTGTATCATACAATTCTCCACTGACTTTATGTCATTAGCATAGTTTTGCTTAAGTAGGAAAGCAGGGATTCTTATCAGACAAGTAACTTTGCTTCTACGAACACACAAATGGCATCTGGGAGCAGAATGAAAACCCAGGTGTCTTCAGTCGTCCAGCTGACGCAACTGAAAAGTGGGGATCTCAACTGAGAATTGCTTCATCAGACTGGCCTGTGGGCATGTCTGTGGGGCATTTTCTTGATTGCTGATTGATGTCAGAGGGCCTAGGCCATTGTGGACAGTGACATTTCTGGGCAATTAGGTGAGGGCTATATAAGAAAAGCAGCTAAGCCAGCCAAGGGAAGCAAGCCAGTAAGCAGTGTTCCTCCAGTAAGCAGTGTTCAGCTCCTGACTCTAGGTTCCTGTCTTGGTTGCTTTCGATGATGGACTGAAATCTGTAAACCAAATAAACCCTTTCCCCCCTGAGTTCCTTTTGCTCATGGTGTTTATCACAGCGACAGAAAGCAAACTAGGGTACCCTCCTCAGGGGCTGCCAAAACACCTGCCAACCAGGGCAGAGTAAAAGGCCGTGCCTTGTAGAAATGAATTGAGCTTCTGAGTTCTAGCCAGAGTGGATACTGAAAAGGGTGACTATCTCTCCATTAGTTGGGAACTCAATAAAACCCCTCATGCTAATCACTAATTTTAAAAAGGTCAAGGGAAAAAGGACGCTCAGAATAACAAGGCTTCTGCTTGGCACAGGTAATGCCACTAATTGTCCTTAGAGATGATGAGCCTTGCTGTGTATTTCTGTGTATGTGTGTGTGTGTGTGTGTATGCATGTGTGTATGAATGTGTACATGTGCACAGACATGCACACTACATGGGTGCATGTGCCTATGCATGATAGATGGCCAGAAGAAGATGTTATGTATCCTGTTCTATCATTCTTTGCCTTATTTCCTTGAGATAGGGACTGTCACTGAAACTGGAGCTAGGCTGGCAGCCAGCAAGCTCTGGTGATTCTCTATCCCCACAGCATGTTATAAGCACACATGGTCATAACTGGCTGTTTTATGGGTGCTGGGTTCTGAACTCAGACCCTCATGTTTGTGCAGCAAACGCCCCTACACATTGAGTCACCTCTCCAGCCCAAGGTGTTTTTTATGGTGCTTGAGGTGGATGATGGTGCAATATCTTCCATTCCACACTTCTACCCATGCTCCATCAAGAATGTCCACTGGCAAATGCTAGCCCAGAAAGTGGGATGATGACAATCCAACAGAAAAATCAAATCCATGACCTTGAACTCACTGATTATGTTAAAATGAAATTTGCATAGTTTGTGAGCCTACACGGAAGTTTTGTGACACTACAAATAGCAACATATTCTTGATTTCCAGCTCTGGGACTAGTTATCTTTATATTTAAAAGCTCTCGAGTATCCCACAGATCAGTTAGTGGGGAAATAACTATCCTCTACCACAAACCAGATCCACATAACAGGGAAAAATATGTTACACATTGAATTTTAATCATACTGTCTACTAGCAATTGAAACTAAACCAACTTAAAAGGTAATTCTATCTCCTAAACTCATTAAAGGCTAAGTCTATAGCTTAAAAACTCTACAAATAAAGTTGGAAATAATGAAATACAACTGGAAATAGCATTCTTACATCATTCTGTCTTGCAAAATCAAAATATAGCAACATAATCTTTTTTTTTTTTTTTGTGGTCTTTTTGAGACAGGGTCTCCCTGTAGCCTGAGCTGTCCTAGAACTCACTATGGAGACCAGGCTGGCCTTGAAGTCACAGAGATCCCCCTGCCTCTGCCTCCAAAGTGTTGGAACTACAGGCGTGTGCCACCATGCTCGGCAACATAATCTATTTTTTAAAAATCAAAATTGAACCCATTTGAGGGATAGTTTTACATTTTCTCAAAAATGTAAAATACACATTGAAATGTTTCAGAAGCAAGTTCAACTAAATATCTTAAACTGCTAATAACAAAGCCAATAACCAAGTCAAACACAAATGACTGAATGTGCCTGGAACCATGTCAGTGTTCCAGGGGCAAGAAGTGCAGCTAACAACTGCACAGTTATTAAAAGCAGTAGTTGTGTCTGAAGATCAAACCAGCGTTGTATACATACATTCAGAAGAGAGCCTCAGGCTGGTTTTCAAAGGGTCTATTTTATACCAGAATAACCTAGGAGCAATCAACCCCTGCTGTGGAGGAAGATATCAGTCATCCACACAGTCCAAGCACAACTAGGTCCTCATACATGAAAACCGGGGCGGGGGGGGGGGGGGATACGTGACAGATTCAATTGCAAGTTCCTTCAGTAAAGTTCTGAGCCCAGGGTAGGCTTCTGGCATCTCTAAGGTGCTGGAAGTGCAGTAGCACACCAAACACACGAGGTCTACATTCTCAAGAAGCTCAAACTGAACTTGAAGGAAACAAGTTAGCCATTGTGTCCTTGTGAATTTATGTAATGGAAAAAATGAGGGCGCATAAGAGAATGATAAAGATTATCTAAACACACACCCTCAGAGAGACAGAGAAAGAGAGAGACAGAGAAAGAGTGAGAGAGACAAAGAAAGAGAGAGACAGAGAGCGAGCAAGAGAGCGAGAGCGGGGGGGGCGGCTAGAATATACTGTGGCACTGATGTAAAGATTCTCCATCCTTTCCGTTCCTCTGATGACCACTTCTCCATTTTTATTTTCAAAACAAACTGGGGATGTGATCTAGAAGAAGGGTCCTGTCTATACTGCCAACTCATTTTCAATTTCTAATGCCAAACAAACAAGTATCAAGCAAATCACACCACTGCCCAACCTAGCCAGCCACCTTGCTTGCCTGGGCAGGGCTCCATCTCCCTCTGAACTCTCACACAGGAGTAGAGTTAAGGACAACTCTCAGTTTGTGCCACTTCCACTTGCAACACTGACACATCATGGGATAAAGGAATCAGTCAATCACCTACACCATGCAGTGGTACACTGGGATACATCACATCTTGAGGTTTAAGGCCCCGACTAAGTTCTTATATGAAACTCTGAATTATATAGGTAAGCCTATTTAAAATGATGGTGTACTATATTAATTAAATTTCTCATCTGGCTAGAACATACATAAACACATGGAACTGCTGTGAGGTTGGGACCGTTGTGCCATCTCAAAAATGCAATGAAACCATGATCTGTGAGGAGAAAAATAAGCAACAGCCAGTGCTCATGGACTTAGATTCCATTCATTCAAAGTGCATTCTGACAGAGACAGTGTTAAAGCATCTTAAATTGTAGGGGCAGGGAAAAGAATACAGAATGTGTAGTAAGGCAGTAGGTAAAATGGCTGAAGACTTTGGTCTAAAGCTGAAAGGAATGTGCCCAAATCCACTAAACTCTGGCAAGATGGAAATGGTAAAAAGCAAAAACAAACAACATACCATTAACAAAGAGAAATGTTTCTGCTGGGTGGTGGTGCATGCCTGTGATCTCAGCACTTGGGAGGGAGAGACAGGAGAATCAGAAGTTAGAGGTCATTCTGAGCTACCAACTACATAGTAATTTTGAGGCCAGTCTGGGCTACATGAGATACTGTTTTTAAAAGGATGGGGGCAGGGGAGCCTGGAGAGATGGTTCAGAGGTTAAGAGCACTGGCCATGCCTGCAGAGGACCCAGGTTCCAATTCCCAGCACCCACATGACTAACAGCCATTTGAAATTCTAGTTCCAAGGGAACCAACACCCTCTTCTGGCCTCCATGGGCTTTGCACAACATGGGTGACTTACGTATATGTAAGCAAAGCACTCATACACATAAAATATTTTTTTTTATTTAAAAAGGGGTGGGGGATAGAGATGTTAAGTAAGACATAAAACACATTATTAACATTTATTACTTACATTTTTAATAAATACTCTGAATAAAGGTAAATACTACAAACTTTAAAATTTTTAATTTTTATTTATGTGTATACATTTGTGTGCTTGTCTACTTCTGAACCACATGTGTGCAGAGGACCTTAGCGGCCAGAAAAGAGCTTGGAATCCCCTAGAACTGAAATTATATGCAGTTGTGAGTTGCCTGATGTAAGTGTTGGGAATTGAACCCAGGGGTTCTGCAAGAGCACTGAGTGTTCTTCTTGACCACTGAGCCAGCTCTCTAGCCCCAGTACTACAAATTTTAACCCAAAGGTAAAGAATATATCAGAGTTTTTCAAAATCTAAATTGGTTCATATCACTGCATATTTGGTTCAACAGCCATGTTTTTTTTTGACCTGGTTTAAAAGTATTCTGGTTGAACTTAAATCCAAAGCCCAAGTCCCAGACACATAAAAAGTCAAGCCAAGGCAACTTTGATCCAGAAAGCTCAGCACATACTTCACACATATCTCATTCTGCCCTCACAGGCTGCAGGGGTGCTTTTTTAATTAAAACAACTTTTCTAGGAGATTACAAAGGGTTGCTTCTGGTGCTAAATAATATTTGAACACACTTTTTCCTCCCTAAATATAACTTTTCCTGATAATTCTTCTCATTTAAGTAGAGAACACATATAGGACTTCTATGAAGTACCATGTATGAGGTAAGACATTGCTTCCTGAGTTGAGAAAGAGCTGGATGTGTGCATCCCTCTCCTCTTTGGTCTCCCTCCTATTGGCTTTTTTCAACTCTAGCTCCAAAAGAAGGTCACTGGTTTGCCAAGTGTCAGCCAGTGTCACCTCATGAGTCAATCAGGATGACAGCAGAGAACACGATGTGGGAGGTGTTTAGTTAACGGGGCCAGAAAGGAGGAAGATAAACTCAAGTAATTGCACCACACATTTTATGCAAAACTAATTAATGAGGCACTCTTGAAACAAAATGAGAAGTTAGAAACAATACATGCAGGAACAGCAACAGGTGTACGTCATAATTTTAATCTCTTCACAGAAAACTTATTATCAATGCAAAAACAACCTGCCAGCAGCAGGGCTGGGTAAGAGTCCATTGGCTGTGAGCAAAGGATGGGTGACCCTCCCACAGAGCCTGGAGTGTGACAGGGAAGGTCATGACTGCTCAGACCCCACTAGGGTCTACCAGCACCTTCTCCGAAAATCCATCAACTTTTCTCCCCACATCTACCCTGGTAATGCTCAAGCCTCTTTCTATGCAACGCCTTCTAGGGGGTGGGGCATGCAAGTGGCTCCTGCCAAGTCTTTGTTGACTTAACAAATCTGGAGACAAAACAGTAAAAGTGGAAAGGTATGGACCGGTTCTTTAAAGGGAAGGATCTTTGAAACTTCTGCTTTGCAAGTGTGACCCCAGGGCCAGACAACATCCAGGTATACCTTAAGCCTGAAGTCAGTGGCATGAAATCATGCCTCTCAGAAATCTCCTGTTTTACTTGGAACTGGTGAGTCCAGAAAGTCACGGTTCCTGAAATATCAAATTCCATAGTCTCCAGCAGGCACAGATTCCCCCCCAAAGAGAATTTTATCCCAGGAGGTTTCAAGAGAAGTATTCATGTTCCTCTGGCAAGGCAGACTCAAGGGTATATCTGGGCTAGTAGTTTCCAGAAGAGCTAAATGAAGGCACTCTCAGAAGTTTGAAGTGAGATGCCTTCTCAGATCCACTGGCCCAAGTCATTTCAGAAATGAACAGCAGGCTCACACTCTCTACAACCAATATTTTCCACTTAAAGCTCAGATCTGGCCAGCCTAGCCTTTGTCTTTCTAGAACTCTTGTTGTTCTTAGGATAAAGAAAAGGACCCTAAAGATGGTCTAGAAGTCTCTGAATGCTCAGGTTCTTGCCCACCTTGGAGCCTTGCACAATTCTCACCCTCACATATAACCACTGCAAACTTCATTTTGTATTTGATTCAAGTGTAACACCCCCCCCAAGGCCTCAGAACCCGGGCATCAACTTTGCTTTGTCTCCTGAAGTGACTTCTTCACAATCCTCACATAGTTAACACTTATTCCTCTTTCTTTTAGAAAAAGAAAGTTCTAAAATCTCTTAACAGGTGATCTCTTCCCCACTCAAACTCTTTCTTCCTCCTTTGCTATGTATTTCCACAGACCTTCTTTGCGGCCTTATACCAATTCTCATAGCCTTTAGCATCCATTCAGCAATTTTATCAAAAGTCTCCAGAACAAGGTCTCTGTGGTTTTCCTTACCATCAGATTCCTAATACACAGATGTTCAATGACAGTTTATGGGACAGATGAATGAATACATGCTTGTTTCTAGTTCCTCTCTCCAAATCATTTAATACTTTTGTAGTTCCACATTCTCAAACCTGCTTTGTTTGAATGGGCCATGAAAAGGATTGATTCAGCTGTTCTTTTTAATTCTCAAACTGGGCATGACTGGCTGTTCTTGTGTTCCTACCATTCCAGGCTCACCAAGCACTGCTCCTAGACTTGAGTGTCTCTTCTCTGCCCTGAGAGGAACCATGCAAGTAAATAGTTCTTGCCAAGTCACTGTTGACTCACCACATCTGGAGACAAAAGAGCTCTATAGGTGGGTTCCAGAGTCAAGGCCCACATCTTGCAACAGTCTCTAGTGACCTCACAATCTTTCTGGACTGGAAGACTAACTATACTACCAAGTCCTAACTCTATAGATCAAGTTTAGACATGTCTTAAAAGCCAATGGACTTCCTCATCCTGTCCTCCCTCTCCTGCTTCACTCCTCGTCAAATTCCCTTTTCTGTCCTACTTTCAGTAAGGCAAAGCCTTCTTCTTCTGGTCCTTCCAGCCACAGGGCTTTTGTCTCTACACTTTCTTCTGCTTGAATTATCCTTTCCACATTCCTTTGCCAATCTAGAATCTCTTCACTCTTCAGATGACTGGTGAGCCTAGGATAGCCTTCTCTGATCTACATATGACTCTTCCCATCACTAGCCATGATATTTGCCCTCTCCAGTCTAGCACCTATCAAAGTTGTAACTATACATTAACTTCTGTGATTATTTGATTACATTTATCTCCTCTGCTACCAAAGTTTCATAAAGCCACGTAAAAATCTGTTTGTTATTTGTATCCTCCATTGAGGATCTATACACTCAAACTGTTAGCAGTTAATAGATATTTGTTTCATACACTGGCTCTTCAACAGTATTATAAAAATCAGTACAGAATAGTCATCGATAGACCAGAATAATCATAAAGAGTGAAGGCTGAGGATCAAGCACACTTGTCATTCATTCATCATTCATTCATTCCCATTTACTTAGCTATTAACTCTATATAAATGTTTATTTATGAGGCCTTGCTATGCATTAGACACCACACAAAATACCCAGGACACAGAGATGAACAAAGGAGACATGACCTCGACTTCCACAGATTTCGCTCCAAAGACTTCCAATAATTGGCAGTCGGCAAACTCTCTCCACAAAGGGCCAGAGAGCCAGGATTCATATCCTCATGGACCATAGGGTCCCTGTTACACACTACAACCCACTACTGTAATGGAATAGCAGCTCTCAGCCACATGCAAACAAATGGCCATGACTGTATCTTAAAGTAATCTTATAAAAACAGTGATAAGGAGGCAAGATTTAGTTTCCAGCCATCCTTTGCTGGATCTTGGAGACGATCCAGTCAGCTTCATTCTACATGAAAAACACAGGGTAGGAGGACTTCTTCTCTCTCCTGTCATCTAACATGGTTCATTCACTTTGTTCCTTTTTTAACCAACCACCAATTCCCTGTGTCATCTGCAAGCATTGCTTTTGTTGTCTGTATCATTTTGATCACCTCCTTACCAATTCTATTCCTAGAAAACCAATGGCTCCACCTCTACCAGATCCCAGAGAAGTCCATCTGAATATCCCTTTGCTACTCCTGAAAGAAAATAGATGTGCACAGGAGTGGAACAAAGCCAACCTGCGGCATCTGCCCAGCACCTACTGCATCTGATCTGGTCCAAGTGCTGGCTGTGCACACTGATCCAGCTTCATCTCCTCATACTCTTTTGGTCTCACCTGCTGATGTCTTGCTTTTTCTTGCTCTGCACCCACACCCAGAATATACTCCATTCCTCTCCTCATGTCATGCTTTCTTATCTCAGGCTTCTGGAGTCTAACCCTCCTTGTTCAACATTAACCACTGTGAGAACACAACCCTCACCTTATGAGGCCGAGCTGTGGCTCCTCTGCATGCTCCGAGTACCTCCTCACAAGAAAGACCAAGTGCCTTCATGGCTGGAGAAGTAAAATCTACCTACAGAGTCTTTCCTTCTTGTCCTTCAAGACTGTGCTTAAAGGTAACTGGCTCAGGAGCCACGTTTCCTACTTTACATGTTAATTCATTCATTTCCTCAAGGCTGAAGCTGGCTCAGGTGTTTCTGCTCTGACTCCATCTATACAGTTCTAAAAACATAGTGTTCTGCAAGAATTACATTCTATGAACAACAGAGCATATAGGAACAAAGAAGGTTTAGGATAGTCCCCTCAAAAACCAGTGGACTTTTGTAACTGAGCACGAATAATAGCCATCAGTGACCACTAACTCAGCAGCAGCTAGTTAAACTTCTACCTGCCTGCAGGCTGCAGCACAGAGGGTCTTACACTCTGACACCTCTGCTTCTTCTTCCAAAATGCACAGTATGGATACTAAAAGCTTGCAATGTGCACAGAATATTCAGAATTTGATCTTCCTGAGGAGTTCTCTGTGTTCACAAGAAGAGCACTCCCTGCAGATAATGCTGCATATACCAAGTCTCCAGACAGCAAAGCGAGCTGGAAGCTAAACTCCTAAAGCCCAGGCGTCATCCCCATAGGAGGAGAAGGCACCTCTGCCACCTAAGACCTTCTCTTTAAACTCAAGCTGGCCCCTGGCTACTTCCAACATTAGCTATAGCAAATGCAGGCAAAAGAACTCCACTTGCACAAACATAACTTTCTTATCATAGATAGCATTTGAGTTACTCAGGAAGCAACAGGAGAGGATGGGCTCATTTTACAGGTGAGAAAGTTAGGGTTTAGACTGAAGTTTAATTAAACTGATGGTTAGTCCCTTGTTTAAGGTTAACTAAGAGCAGAGCTAGCATTCTAATGCAAGCTATGTGATTCCAGATTTATATATGGGAAAGGGGGGAAGGGAGGGAGAAAAAGAAGGTTACTATATCTAGAAAGGTATTTTTCTAGGGTGGGAAATGAGAGTTGAAAGAGTACTGAAAAAGGAAGCTTTCAAGAAAAAAAAGAGAGTAGACAACACATATACACTGCAAATTCTCTTAATGACAGAACAACAAGAACAAAAAATCAGTATTTACATGTTATTTGAAGGCAAAGAGAAAAGGAAGAGAGAAATGAGTGACATTTAGCATAAATGAGGGCCCCACACCTCTATTTGGTTTCTATAAGTTCTAGAACCTTCCATGACCACGAATTCAATCAGACGTAGGTTTTCACTGCACAGATTTGGTAAACCTGAGAATTAAATATTTAATATAGATCTTGGGATATAGTTGTAAATGAAATGGTGGCAGCTGGGTTGACTCCCCTGTCACCTATGCCCCACATATTTCTGCTCAGTTGTAGCTTGATAAGCCTTCAGAAAAGGTTCAAAAGTGTAAGTAGTAGTTTGAGTTAATATTGTTATTATAATTAGCAAAGCACAGGTACACAAAACTAATAGAATGCATCAATGAAAATAAAAGTGCCTTTCTGACTCACCTGCAGCCACCCTCAAGGAGAAACTGGTGATTTGATCCATAGGGGAACTGTGTTATATACACTTCAATTCTTTATCATAACAATTAGTTTATGTATCTAATACTCAAAGCAAGCCCTGTCAAGGGCTTTTAAAGTCTTTGGTGCCTTTGTCTTATCACAGATGAGACTTCTGAGGTTGAAGATAGGTGCCACACAAGGAAAAAAGGGCAGGCACTTTGCATGCCAGAGCTGGGAGGGAAGTCTCAGCTACTCAGATGCAGAAATCAAGCCCCAGAGCTTCCTCAAGGTCACACTTGAAGTCCATGCTGGGGTAGGGTATGTCAAGCATGCGTGTTTGAATTCAAAGCTATAGAAGCAATTGTAGATCTGTGAATTTTGTAAGATCCATAGAAGGCAATGAATAGCCTATGGTCTTATCTCAATATACAGTGAAAGTAGGGTGAATGTTCAACAATAAACAGAAAGGTCATCAAGTCACCGCTACTGACAACAGAACACTGAAGGTGACATGCCTCTAGAATGTAAGATAAAAAGGAACAACTAACCAAGTAAAACAATAACACATTAAACTTATATAGAAATTACAAAGAGATAGGGGACAGGGTGGGACAGAAAGATTTTAGATTGAAGAAAGAAAAATATCATATAAGGAAGAAGTTATGTAATTCCAGAACAAATAGATCAGAACTATACAGGCTAGACAGAAGTAAGCATACGGTTTAGTTGTATGTAATGATATCTGAAAAATAGTGGAGAGATTCTAAACCAAGTAGCTATGAAACTCGACAGCACAGACTACCTCTCTCCATCATCTGACTGTACTACAGGTATGGGCCCTGGGGCTCAACCAGAGATGGTGGTGATTACTGTATTTTGAATCTCTACTTGCCTAAAAATAATGCTTTAAAAAGTTAAACATTAAGAGAATCAGGCATGGCCACTCATATTTAACTTGAGTTGGCTTCTCAACTTGTAGTAAAATCTGAATTTCAGAATCAGGAGCATTTTGATAGCCCACCATTCCTATTAATTTTTCTTGAAAATTTAATCCTATTTTATCACTTTCCTAAGAACTTTCTATGAGTACTATCTTTATTGGCCATTAATCATCCAAACAGCTTTGAGGATTTCAAAGTAATGGATGTATTTGGGGGAAGGACAGTGGAAAGCCAAGCATCTCACTATCCTCCCCCTACAGATGCTGCCGTTGGGATAGCCTGAAGAACCAGGGAGAGATGGCTCAGCAGTTAAGAGCACAGGCTGTTCTTGAAGAGGTCCTGAGTTTGATCCCCAGCATCCACATGGTGGGCAACAATCATCTGAAACTCCAGTTCCAGGGGATCCAATGCCCTCTTCTGACCTCCACAGGAATTGCATGACACAGGTGCACTTACACACATGCAGGTAATACACTCATACACATAAAATAAAAAGTAAATAAAAGCTCTTGCTGCTGAAATGCAAGTCAACAGTTAACTGCTTGAAAACTCTTTAATGGGCTGAGACGATGACTCACTGGATAAGAGCACTTGCTGAACAGACACGAGGACTCAAGTTCAAATCCCAACCACCTACTTAGAAAGTTGGGAGTAGACTCGCACACTGTAACCCTAGTGCAGTGCAGGGCAGAGACTGAAGGATCACTGGGGCTTGCTGCCGTTCTTACCTACTGAGTCACATCCCTAACTCCCCTGACTTCCTATTCTTCTCATTAAGCTGTGCTGTGCACATGTGAGAAGGAAGGAAAGGAGATAAGAAGTCAATCGGTGTCTTCTGGTGAAAGCAGAGTGTATTTCATGGCTCATCTAAGAGTTGTGTCTCTTCCAAGACTGGGGCTGGGTCTCTGTACCAGGTAGGCATGTTCAGGAGCCCAGGGACTGGGAAGACAGCTAAGTCTTTGAAGTGCTTGCACCCCATAAGCATGAGGACTTAAGTATAATCTCCAGTACCCATGTAAAAAGCCAGGCCAAGTAGCACACAATTTAATCCCAGTGCCAAGGAGATAGTGACAGGAGGATCCCTGGGTTTGCTATCTTAAAAAGCAAGATGGAAGGCTCCTGAAGAACAGCATTCCCTGTCCTCTAGCCTCCACACGCACGCATGGGTAACACACTCCCACACCTATATGAATGCAGGTATGTGTGCATGCACACAAACTCACACACATGCGTGCTCAGACACACACACACACACACACACACACACACAGACGTTTAACTACATTTAAAATACAGATATTTCCCATGCTCTTTAAGGAGTTGAGGGGGGAGTCGGTGGGGGTGGGGCTAAGGATACATAAGCCAAGAATGCCATGAGGCACCTCTCTCACTATTTTGTGCGGCTGTCGGGAAGTCGCAGAATCTATATTTGGGTGTGGACTTTCCAGCCCACACTTTGGAATCCACTACGTTTTCATTTTCAAGTCATCCCCTCCAGATTTGAAAGGCTTAACCTATTTTTATCAGTTCTGTATATGATGGAATGTGCCTCTTATGTAAAATACTCCAAATAGCTGCTGGAATTTTGCAGCCTCTTCTGGTCATTCCCAGGTAACTCTCCTTCACCTGCCATCCTTCTCCCTCTCTTCTCAGAGTTCCTTCTGCTTAGTGCACCCTGATGAAGACTTACCACTGATCACTACATGTTGAGGACATTAGAAGCCCTTGAGGAAAGAAACACTTAACTTTTCTTCCTTATTTGTTAATGTTGTTTACAGATTTCCAGATTTCTTCATCAGTGATTTTTAAACAGGACCACTATAAAATCTTCCACTGGTGTGATTAAAACACAAAGCTTGTGGCTCAGGAGGTATGGGGTAGGCAGAGGGAATCTGCTTTTTAACAAGGCCCCAGGTGATGTGAAGCCTGCAGATCCCTGAACACCCTTGAAGAACGACTGGACTGGGGAATACTTTGCAAGGAACAGGATTAGTGGTTAAATTCTAAACACCACAGCTTCAGTCAAACCGAATAAAGGCTGTACTCTAAAAAATTCAATGTCCTTTCAGAGAAGTCAGTTTATCTTCTCTGTTTATGCTATGTGAGCAGTGCTAAGGGTTAAAAAAAATATGAACACAATGACCCACATTCACAACACTGTGTTAGGAACACTATCAGGATTATGTCAATTGATAAATTAAGATTTTCTTAGAAACCTAGCAATCTACTAGGAAATTGAAATTAATT
>NW_008331995.1:7603494-7625541 GCF_000622305.1 Nannospalax galili | reverse complement strand
TAAATATAATATATATAATTTCAAATTAAGAAAATCATGAAATTCAAGATCACAATGATTTTTCCTTCTGGAATTCCTAACATCATTAACATTTTTGCCATCTGGCTTCCATGCTTGTACATTTACAAGAATGTGACCATACAGGCTCATAGAGTTACAGGAGGAACTCAAACCTTTCAAACACAGTGTTCTAATCCCAATATAATGACTCATTCTTTGCATTAGGAATAAAAGGTGCCTAACAGAGCAAATTATCATTTTAGGTGAGTTATTTCTGGTTTAAGAAATGGTTAAGAATTACTATGAAAACAAAAATCTTGGATGCCTGAAGAATCAGAAAAGATCCATTTCATAGAATTGTGGGCTGTGCTGATATGCCTAAAAAAATACTGAAAGTCAAGTGGGACAAGAAACTGCCTTAGTAATTTTGGTGGGGGTAAAAATCATACATAGACCTCTACCATAAACAAAGTCTTCAATGCCTTTCCTGTGAACCAAGCTATTATCCAAATTCTATTACAGAGCAAATCAGGAATTAATTCCCCTCCTTAGCCATCAATGTTTCTTTGACACCACAAAGAACGATGAAATGTTTATGTATTCCCAAAATTTCAGACATCTCTAACAGGCTGGACAGGTGCGCTGTACAAGTGACATGTGTAAGTTGGAAAAGAACCTGAGCTGAGAGTGTGAGATGTGTGACTAAGAAGTCAGGAGCTGCCAGCACACTTCAGTTGCAATGGAAGGCTCTGGCTCCTGGCACCCTTGGTAAGAGAGGCTATTCCCTGGTCTTTCCTACACAGGCTGCTTTTGTTTGTTTGTTTCTTTCTTTAAACAGGAAATGGCAGCCAGACATGATATGTAACAGATAACTTGAGTCAAAATTATGAGAAAGAAACTAGTAACTAAGTTGTATCTGTTTGGGAGGACGGCAGGGAAAGATCAGTGCTGGGCATGTATAACAGGTAACGGTGGCCCATGAAGATGGAAACTTGGAAATTATGATAATAGTTGTTGTGCTCAGTGATTAATAACTAAAAATCGCTATAAGCTGTGTGTATGTGTACTTGTGAGATGTGCAGAAGCATTATGTGCACACATGTTCATGTATATGTGTGTGCACATGCATGCGTGTGAGTACCTGGAAAGGCCCGATATCAACCTTGGGTGTGGTTCCTCAGGCATCATCCACCTTGTTTTTGAGATAGGGTCTCTCACTGGTCTGAAGTTCATGGTATGCTAGGGTGGCTGGCCATCATGCCCCAGGGATTTGCTTGTCAGCACTTCCACAGCACCAGGATTACAAGGACCTTGCCTGGCTTTTCACACGGGTGCTGGGAACTGAACTCAGGCCCTCATGCATGCGAACACTCTACCAACTATGCAATCTTCCCAGCCATGAATCATTATAAATTTAGTATCATCAAAGTAGAATTCTTTCTTGACAGTTTTCCATGTGCTCAACACTGTGCTAAATGCTTCAGATCTGTGTTGTCCAATCCAAAGTTTACAAGTGACACATGGGGGTACTGAGTCCTGGCACTGAGGTTAAATTAGACTGAGGAGCTGAATGTTTATATTTCATGAAGACCAACATTGAAACATGTTCTCAATTTTGTTACTGGAAATCTTATTCTTTTTAAATGTGTGTGTGTGTGTGTGTGTGTATGTGTGTGTGTGTGTGTGTGTGTGTGTGTATGTGTACGCATGTATGTGTTCCTGTGTGAATGCAGGTATATGTGTGTCACAACACATGTGTGGAGGAAAACCTCCAATGTTAGTCCTTGCCTTCCAACTTGTTTCAAACAGGATCTCTTGTTTGCTACTACTAATGCCAGGCTTGCTGGCCCACAAGCTTCAGGGATTCTCCTGTCTCTACCTCCCAACACATAGAAGGAGCTCTGTGATTACAGATGCATTCTATGCTGTTTGGCTTTGTGTAAGTTCTGGGAACTGGAACTCGGGTTCTTTACCTTTATATGACAAGCGCTTTGCCCACTGAGCCATCTCCCCAGCCCAGTTACAGGAAATCTTTTAAAAAAGGTTGAAATAACTAGGTACATGAATGTACTTTTTCAATTGTGCATTTTATGAAATCCTAACAGGTCAAGTGAGCCTGATGAAATTCAGTATGCAAACTGAGATGTGCTGGAGAGATAAAATACACACCCAGTGCTGAGGACAGTATGATGGCTTAACATTTTTCTTAATGAGAAAAATGTTTTAAAATATAAAAAATAAAACATTTTATATTGTTAAATTGAAATGATAACATTCTAGATATAACGACGGAAATATATTAATTCCACCTGCTTCATTTCACTCTTTTTTATAAGAGTACTAGAAAATCTGAAATCACATCATGGCAGTTCACATTTCATTTTGCGGATTGGTGTTGTTTTGGTGAGTCCCTTCATTTACCTCTCAGCTCTTCAGAGCAAGCATTACTGGCCCTATTTTATAGATGAGAACACTGAGGCCCAAAGAGAAAAGCACTCATGCCCAAGGTCACTTAGTGAAGTATTGGGCTCATGTTAACACTAGATTTTCAAAAGGAACATTGATTCTGGTCACAGTTCAAAGCATAATGATTTACAATACATCAATTAACGTGGGAATTTGGCACCTGAATTATTACTTCTAAAACATTTAGCTACTAGGCTACAAGCTGGAGTCACAAGGTCCTGTGCACCCTGTGCACCCCAGAAACTCAAATCTTTTAAGATTAACCTGCCTGTCATAAACATCACCAGGCATTTAGCAATGCAAGAAGACCATCACTGCAGCGTCTCACCAGATGAAGGATTCAAATTAAATTCCATCAAATTACATGAGCTGATACACTTTGACGAGCTCCTTACATCCAAGGAGTTTGCATTTTATTTATTTATTTTTCAAAACTATTCCCCTTTTTTCTTTACTAAAACACAAAAGGAGGTTGGGAAAAATATTGAATGGGGCAAAAGAAAGTGCAACCAAGTTAATAGGGGACGTAGATGGTCCTTTAGAATTCTGGAAAACACAAAACCAAGGGGGCACGTTTCCATTGCTGCACAATCTCACTTTTGTTTAAGGGCCAAGTCCCGGTCTTGAAACGTGTGGGCAATACATCAACAGGCATTATTTTAAATCAACCAGTTTTATAAAATAAGCCAAGAGTTGAAAGAGGCAGGACTAATTACCAACATTCCTTGATGAATTACTTGGCGGCGTGTGCTAAGTCAATGCACGTCTGGGTCTTGATCCCCACTTTTATCCTGTACTTATTTCTCAGGAGGAAAAAGGAACATGTGGCTAATTAAGGCACCAATCTCCACAGTCAGAGTATTCAAGGTAAGATTTCTTTTGGAAAAAAAAAAAAGAAAGAAAGAAAGAAAAGGTTCTTTGCCTGGTACTTATTAATCTAATTTTTACTACTTCACTAGAAAAACAGAGCTAATCTTGTCACCTCATGCAGTCTGAACTACCATACAGTGTTCAGAAAAAAAAGTTACATATTTGTAATTTAGCCAATAAGACTTTGTTAAGTCCTTCCTAACGGGCAAGAATGTCTCTGGTTTGTCACTTCTAATTAAGTCTCAACAAAATTTCCAGCCTCTAAATTCTAATTATATAAAACCCAGGGCCAACAGGGGAGATTACAACAAAGTTATGCCACTGGTAAGGTAGGAAGAAATCTGAATTTGCTTTTCATTTGAGGCCTCTTAACAACTCTTGAAAATTATTCACAACTGGGTGATTAAATTCTCTTTGCTTATTTTTAATTGCCAGGATCCCCATACCTTTCTTCTAGGGAAAAAAAACATTAGAACTAGTGATATGCATAAGGCTGGTAAACTTTAGACAGAAGCAATGTGCCGCCCAGAAAATTGTGGGTTGATAGGAATTTTCTTAGAAGCCTTAAACAAAATGCATTTGAGACATCCACTTTAGTTACATGAAGAATGCATGCACACAACCTCCTATCTTTTGTGTCTTAAGCATATGTGCACGTGTGAGGGTCACATGAGCGTGTATGTGAAGGCCAGAGGGTGATATCAGGTATCTTCCTCTATCACCCTACTCCTTATATTTTGAGACAGGGTCTCTCACAGAACTTGGAACTCACCAATTCAACTAGGCAGGCTGGCCAGTGAGCTCTAGGGATAATGCTACTTCTGCCTTGCTAGCACTGAGAATACAGACATGCACTACTATGCCTGGCTTTCATGGGTGCTAGGGATGGAGCTCAGGTCCTGAGGCTCACATGGCAAGCACTTTATCAACTGAGTTATATCTCCAGCCCACTCGCTAATCCCCCAAATCGCAGTGTGAAAGATAATAGTAATAGATCCTTTGACTACCACTACCTCCAATCCCAGTGTCCATTTTGAAAATCTCTAGTAGGAATAATTTGCTTTCAATTTATCTGGACCCATTCCCAGGGCATTATCAAATTTTAAAACAGTGATTAAAAGCAATTCTTTCTTCAGAAGACTCCTATGCTAACTGCTTCCTGGTTTATTGGCTTCCTATTCTCTAATTTTGATTTCATCTTCTTTTTGCCTAGATACAAAATTATAAACAATATGAAAGACTGGTAGATTCTAGGATGCCAAAGTTTTCTAAAAGTTTAGGATGATACTCAAAGAAGTGAATCAAAAGCGACACATTCAGGGCAGGAGCCAATATTCTAGCATCAATTCCGGCTACAACTTTGAGCAAAGCTGCTGTGCTAATTTATATATTTTTAACACAAATTCTACTCACTTCCTTTAGGAGGGTGAAGTTAAATTTAGATTCTGCTTACACGTGTCCATAATCTCTTGTTCTAAAGCATAATACATCTACTGTAGTCTTTCAACTCTACCCCTTCTATAACTGTTGAGCTTAAACAGGCAACGTTTGTGAAGGGGATTCTGACTTTTTCATAAAGTAATATAAGAATTGTTAGAGCTGATATTCCTTTAAAACAAAATAGAAAACAAAAAACACAAAACATGCAGAACTGAAGTTCTGCCTTTACGAGATAAAAGAATAGCAAAATCTCTAACTCCAAAGGGAGGAAGTAAGGGAAAAGAAAAAAAAAAAAATTGGAACCATAAGTTAAGAGACAATTCCTAGCATGGATTAAAAAAAAATCATTTGGAACCAAACAAGGATATTAAAAGAAGTGCACCCATATCAACTATGTAAGCTGAGCCTTTGAGCTCTTTATAACATAAATGATCTTGGCTTCCAAACTTTAGACATTGTCACAGAAAACTTCTCTGTTAAATGCTTTTTACTTATAAGGATAGCATCACTTAAGCAAAAAGTAGCATCGTGGTCAGTGTGGCCACACAGGATTCTTATGTAGAAATAACACAGACAGTTCTTTCATCTGGTGTATCTTGGAGGCTAAGGAAGAATTTTTAATTATTCAATAGCGAAAACCCTGACTAATCCCAAGTGCTAATAAGATCATGTATCTTTCAGTTGGGCCTAAGAGCCTCTGCCATACTTTCTCTCTGGTCTCCCACTTCTCTCTGAAAAGTTGTCTGTTCCTGGTGGTTGTTGGTTATGTTCTTAAGGTCTGTGGAAGCACAGGAGACAGCAGGGTGTGTGGGTATTGTAGAGAGAGCAATGTGTAGAACCAATAGCATGACCAGAGGCTAGAAATCATCTCCATTTCCTGCTTCACCACCTGGGCTAATCCTATGTATCCATCCCAAGGAGTTGCTAAGAGAATAAATGAGCTCAAATGTACCACATTTTCATCTTGTCACTGATGTACTTACAATCAGTTTCTCAGTAGCCAGTCAGGCTCTCCTGTCTTTCCTCCACAGCATTTCATAAATTACATAACCAGAAAGTCTGCAATGAGCATGTGCTGTATGCCCATATGTTACCACATCATATGAGAGGTCAAACAGCTACCTTCTTCTGAAGTTTCTCAGAGCACTCTCTCTAGGCCAGAAAGACCACTGAGTGGGCTCAAGTCTTCACAGCACCTTTAAGTTCGGTGACTTTAATAGACCTACTTAATCCTTCCATGCCAATTCATGTACCTTTGAAATAGGTATGCTAACAACACCCTCACACATAGAGGCCAGATGTAATGACAATACCACAGCCCTGTGGGAAACAGGATTGTGATTATAATGAGAATTCTAGGGCTAGGGTGACAAGGCCCAGGCCAGAGTATGGAAGCTGCATCTATAGAAATCCTGACAGATATTCTCTGAGCACACAGACAGAGAGGACAGTGGGAAAGATGCTGAGTACTGGACAGGATGCTGCTCAATCTTTTCTCATCAGTGATCATCTGAGGAGGACTTTTACATATTTTTTTTTCTATTGCCTCTCTTTTATGCCTCATTTTTCTGAAATTTTAAGACACACTTACACTGCTTTCCAAGTTGTACACTATAGCTTGGAGGGTTACAAACCATTATGCTATCTTAGATTTTTATGGGCACATGTATAAGTGTGTATTTGTGTGTGTATGATTTAGGAGTGTGATGTGTGTGCGCCTACCCACACATGGTGGCCAGAAGAAGAAACTGGGTGTCCTGCTCTATTATCGCCCCCCTTTATTCCCTTGAGGCAGGGTCTCTCACTGAACCTGGAGCTAGGCTGGTAGTCGGCAAGCCCCAGAAATCCTCCTGTCTCTGCCTTAACAGCACTGAGTGTTACAGGCGTATGTGTAGCCATGCCCAGATTCTTACATGGGAGCTGGGGATTCAAACTCAGGTGTTTGTGCTTTTACAGCAAGCGGTCTTACTGAGCTATTTCCCCAATGCCAGATACTTTTGTTTTCCATGAACCATTTTGTTTCCTTTAGCAGTAAGATATCACAGCTTCTGAGGATGCCTGATCTACAGACCTAGCCACACTGGAGAGAAGTCAGCATTCAGAGCTTGATTTAAGTAAGCACTCCCTAATGTTGAGCCTAACCCCAAGTCCCAGCCCTTAATAATTTCCTTACAATAATGCTTTTACCCTGACTAGTAGGGAATTAAGAGAATTGTGTAGATAAAAGTAGACTGCTCCATCCTCTAACAGGACAGGGTGAGAAGTGGCACGTTGGAACCTCCTCTCACGTAAGTGTACAAGAGGACTTCAGTGACTACAAGCAGCTCCTAGAGATGAAGCAAGGACCCTCACAGTCTAAAATAAGGCACTGCATGGCTCACATATCCACTGAGAACAGCTGCCCCCAAATTCACTCTAAAGAAACCAAGATGAAACTTCAGATTCTGTTGAGGTTCTCAGCCATATAAAAGCTGTTTCAATTTTTTTCAGAAAAATGAGATTAATTTGTAAGGTGGTATTTTATTATGGGTAGTTGCCTAAAAGTCTAAGCAGAGGGAACATTCTCCAGCAAACACTACAATAGTAGTTAGCAGCCATGAAAAGCAGTGCACTGATCTAAGTGTTTGCTGAGCGTCCTGCCCTACTCGGCCCATGCTAGGTTTGACTGTGCCAATCAATGCTAGACAGCTCAGTAGAAAGCCTTTGTGGGCCAGCGCTGATATTAGAGACTCCTTAGTCACAGGGGTTTCTAAGCAGCATAAGATGTGATGGATTGTCACACAGCACGTAATGCCAACCAAACTGGCACACATGTGCACACCACTACCATCAACAGGCTCTGAGAGTCCCCACACAGTTCAGAGGAGAGGGAGTTTGGAAAGGACAGACTCAAAAGTAGAGTCAACCTAGAGGAGAAGTTCTTAAGATGCATACAGGCCAAGTGTCCATGTCTAAACCTGCCCAATGTATCTCTGCAGACTTTGTTCCTGCACAAAGCAATGGTGGGGCTGGAAAGCAGGAGACAGCAGCAAGGAGTGCTGCAGAGCAGAGGCGGTGGCTTCCAGTACACTACACCTCCACATTCTGTTGTTGAAAGCTAACAAACACAGTCTTCAATTTTCAAAAATCAATAAGCGAGTTTTTAAGATAGGAAAATTACCTTATGGATGACAATGACAAGTCAAAGACTCTGGAGGGAAGTAGGGTATCTGGGGAGAAGAAAAGCTGTTTGTGAAAGAAGGAAGTTGAGTCCCTTGCTTCCCATAAATGATGATGTTATCTTTTAGACATAAAACATGATGCAAAAACAAATGGACACATATTTATAAAGCTCTCTGAAACTGAGACTCACAGACTGTGCATGTCATACTGACTGCAGGCTTCAGTACATGGTCAATGGAACATGGTATCATCAGAAGATGACTCAGGTTATACCTCAGTCTGTATCTTTTGGAGAAGCAATGGATCCCAACTCAGGGGACCAGGCAAGCTAACCTGAGACAGGCTACATGGTTCTTCACTTGAGCAGCTACTGTGAGGCTATCCAGACTCATCACTCCTGGATAAATATATCAGAAACAAAGGGTAAATGTAGAGCTACAGATATATCTAATGGTAGAGAGTTTGTCCAAGATGCATAAGGCACTGGGGTCCCCATCCTCATTACTCACTGGAGTTCCCACGCAAATGGATGTAGAGTTATTGATAAGATAACCAAGCCCTCTCACAGGAATGCCCTGGTCAACTCAGTTTACAACACACAGGATCCTACAAAAGCTATTTCTGTATTTGATGAACAGCAAGCACTGCTTTTAACTGTGAAGCAATTTTCCCAGTTCCTGGGGTGTTCTAGAAAAACAGAAATGTTTTAAAATGAATTCTTTCAAACTAATTAAAATATCTTAAAGTAGTCAAGTGCAGTGATGCACACTTTTAATCCCAGCACTTGGGAAACAAAGGAGATCTCTGAGAGATTGAGGCCAGCTTAGGTCTACATAGTGATTTCTAGGCCAGCTGTGGCTTCAGGGAGACTCTGTCTCAACAAAACACCCAAAACAAAATATTCTAAAGTAATAACCCATCAAAGTGTTTCTTTTAAATCTATAAGTACTATCTCCAAAGCAAAAGAGAAAAAATACACATTATAGAAAGAATACGTGGCTTTAAATTTGAAGAAGGATGGAGGTTAGGTGGAGTAAGTTGCAATAAAGTTCTGATTTGCTTTCAAAGCATAAATAAGGATTTTCAAGCGCTACACTGCCAGGGTCTGTGGAGACATAATAGGGAATTAAACTGATGAATTTGCCCATCTCGGATCACAATAACTAGATGTTTCAACAGTCTTTCAAAAACAGAGAGATGAGACAGTGGCAGTAGAGGCTTGATGAGTGTGTGAACATCAATTCCACAGTCAATATGTGATGCTTCTTTTACTGTGCAACCCACCTTGACTACAAGATCTGTCCCTTGTTTGCATCAAATTCAAACCTCAGGTCTGTATAGCTCACCTGCTGACCGACAGAAAGCATTCCACAAATGGTTCTTATTGACATTTTTCATTCACTATTTGAAACACAGGATGTGTTCATGACTGTGAAAAGTCTATTAAGTGCCTCAAGATTTAGTTATTTATGATAAAGAAGCATCCTTGTTACGTTTCCAAATTGTTACATTAGTTTTTAGGAAACTAAGGGAGCATCACATTAATACATGAACACCTAGCAACAAGATTCAACACGCCATGTCATCCAATGTGGAAATCAATACGAGGAATAAATACACAAATTAATGAAACCGATGTAGAATAGAGAGGTTATACTTCATGAAGTTAGACACAACAAAGTGGTGGTCAGTATTGAGGAAGAAATAATGTGACTTTCCAATCTCTGATACAAATTACAGCTAGTCCTAACTTTACAGATGTCAACAATTTTCAAAACAAACTTCACAGAGCTTTGTAGTTTAAGTAAAATGGTGCCAGAGAAATGGATTAACCTGAAGACATTGATTTAGCTTTCCAAAATCAGTAATTCAACCCACTGACAGCAGAATATTGGTAACTCGAGTTTGTGTGTGTGTGAAAATTACGCTCTGGCCTTTCTTCCACCAGGTTCTTACAAACAAGGTGGGAAATGGAGAGACTGAAAGGGTATTCTCCAGCACTGCACCCATCTGCCTCTATTGAAAAGTGGGGATGCTTTGATTCAGCCACTTAAAACTTTAAAAACAAAACGAACAGTTTAATCAGTCTATACTATCATGAAAATGAGTTTAATGTACTTCAGTAACATAATGCATTCAGCAGGCATATTTTGTATTACTAATTCATTAAACAGATATTCATGGAAAATTCCCTAAGAGTAAACAAACTGACTCTTTTGCGATAACCATCCACTTAAGGAAATTGTATTTATGACTTCAAAATCATAAAAGGGAAAATAAAAAGAGTACATATCTGCCATGCATATTCCTATAAAACACTTCATAATATTTCCAGATACATAACATAGGAAACTATTTTCATAATGCATAACGTCTATAAATTTATGAAGTAGCCACTAAGATGATACTCTCCTTAAATTTTTGAATTTCTTATACTATTAGCTCAAATGACTGAAATTATGTTTTAATTTGGTCTTTCACTTTAACAGACTAAAGCTTGTCTAAACAGATCTCAACCCTTCCCAAAATATAATGCCAACAACTCCTCATTCACAAGGCATACTTTTCTCTTTTATATAACTGAGGAATGAGGTGACTAAATAGAGATTAAATTAATAGAGATAATGTCTATTGAGCATGATGTACAAATGTAGTGACTACTCTTATGGTCAGACTACATCTCCTACTTTTAATAATTTACTTTTGCTTTAACTTGGGGCACTTTTCTAGTATTCTTTGGTTGGGGGTTCCAGTTCAATTACATGTTACAAAGACAAGCAGCAGAAACAGAAAAATGCATAAATCATTCAAATTATTACCACAGATTTTAATTTTACTAAAGTTAAAAATAACATTTTGAACATGTAGAAATGATATACAATTTTATGATAATATTGAAATATTTCTACATATTCATTTTGTGGCAATTTCTCCACCATCTCATATAATAACCCTAATAGGAAATTGATCTCAATTTAATATACTTCAATATAATATTAAACATCATCTTTAAATTGAACACACACCACAGCTATCATTTGCTTTTAAGGTTTAAAAAGTTAAAATGAATTTGAATAAAATTCATTGCATCTTGCAATTACAAAATTTCTATAAGTTTACATAACCTAAGGTATCCACAAAGGAAGTATGCCTCTTGTAAACATGAAGCAGTGTAAATCATAAATCTGTTACAATTTAAATAGTGGCTTCTATTTTCACTCAAGCAGAACAGAAAGATTCCATGTATCAGTATTATCTATTCTACAGCAAAAAAACAACATTGTTTTTGCTTGATGGGGTGGGAAAAGAGTAAAAAGGCCATTGACTGTGGCAATATCCAGAATTTTAGTCACAGTAAAGTCAAATTTTAGGATAAAACATTCAGATCATTTTTGTCTTTGCAGAATTTCAGCTGGTTTTTCTATCAAAGAATTCCATGAGTGTGTCACTAAATGTTAAAGTCTTTGCAATAAATTCATGTGATTTTAAAGTTATTTTTAAAGCATCCCTTCCCCACTTCAAGGAAATGACTGCACATTGCTCCTTGATAGTAATGCATTGCCTCTTCATTTGTTTTAATAGTTAACTTTAAATAGGGAGAGATGGAGCTTTTTCTGAATCTGGAAGTAAAAGCAAAGACCAACAATGAACCAGTGGTGACCAACAATGAGCTAGCTCACATTGTTTAATGAGCAGGAACACTTGGCTCTTAGGAATGAATTAATTAAGTGAATGGGTAAAACATAAAGAAGAGGGAAGTTTCTTTTAATTTTTCTTGAAACAGTCATATTTAAGAATTAAAATGTTTGTGAAACAAGGCAACTCCTCATGTGGTATGGGAGATGCATGTGAGAGATGGAATTCTATTCTTAGACTTGTTACAACTTTCTCTGGTAATTAGGAAGCTATATGTCCCTGATAGAATGTCGCTAACAAGCTCCTGCAGTTTCTGCACTAGCAAGAAATCAAAGACCCAAAGCAGACAACTCACTTCAGTAAAAGGATTATGAAGTCTGGTTATTAAGGCACAGAATGCTTGACCACAATTTTCTTTCTGAAGGGACTTTCTAAAACAATTAGTTTCTAGGGCCAACAGGACTTACTAACTGAAAATCAAAGTTAAAGTGTAGCCATGGAATGTATTTATGAAAACATAAACATAAGTTATTAGAAGACACCTCTCTTGGGTAACTGTTATACATTAAGATATTTCTCCAGAAAAGATGGAAAGGTGACATTCATTATAAGAAACACCAGATCTTACTTGGGACTGCTCATGAAACACAGAAGGTTTTCACCATTCTCGGGTCACCAGTACATTTATAGCTAGTTTGCATACTTCTTTTAAAAAACAAAGCCCCATAGGAACCCATGGAGGTGATGCTTGTGAATACTACTGTGATACCTATTCAACCGAATTCAGTCAGATGAATAACCACCTAGAAAGTAGAGAAGAGTCAGGGGCTCGGCCCAACCAGAAGGGCAACATACCTTAAGGACTTCCATCGGCACCTGGGTGGCAGAGGGAAGGGTGGTGGGCACGCTGACGTTTATAGCTGGTGTCTGACCCACGGGCACTCTCTGTTGTATGAACTGAGCCGCCTGCAGCTTCTGCTGCTGCTCCCTGCGCTCCTGCTCCTGCATCTGCTCACGCATGAGTTGCTGGCGTAGCAAGATGCGTGATGTCATACTGGAGGAGCTTATCGGAGGCTTGGAGGCCCCAGGATGCTCCGCAGAACTGCTGTGGGGAAACCAGAAGGCACACAACATTTAGTAACCTAATCAGACCCATCGTCTGAACGCGGGGTATCCTAAATGGCACCAAACTAGGAGGTGAGCCTGCACAGATATAATCAAGGCACAGAACAGCATTCCACATAATTGAAAATCAAGAGTTGACAGGATTCTAAGTCATTAGTAGTTGAATTAAAATAAGTCAGCCTGATTGCATCTAGGCATTTTTATCAAACCACTTAATCTTTTTGACATTTTCTACCACACACTGTTCATCACCACCAAATGTGCCACCATATGCAGCAGCTCTAAGGAGCTACATGCCTTAAAGACACCCAAGTTTCCACTTTTAAAAATAAGTTACTTGATTTGCTTTTGTACATAATCTAACCAACCAATGACTCCTACATGTTATCCTCCTAAACTCCTGAAGATGTCTAACTGTTTTACCAGTAAGGAAGCACTAAATGAAAGAAGCGTTTGTACCAGAATATTAACACTGAATTCAGCCTCTGTCTTCCATCAAGGGGTCAGAAGAGAAGCTGGCCTGACAACCCAAGTCTTCCTGGCCTGGTTTTCTTTGTACATCTTTCTTGTGATTCATCTGGGCATGCCCGAGGCAGTCAGTAAGTGCTCTCTGCTTTCCCCATGGTCTGAGACTCACTCTAGTTACCTTGTTTAACATGCTTAAATACTGGTCAGCAGGCAAGAATGATTCCCATTTTCCTTAGATGCTGTTTTTGGTTGCTTATCTTGCAAACTCTGTGATATCAATAAATAATAAATCTCTCTCCACCTGAGTTTCCCTACCTGGAATAGTGGTGAAACAGCAGCTTTTTACCCATTTATAAAAGTGAGGTTTGTTATTTATTTCTCCGCTGTACTATTTATAATTGAAAGTCTTGCCTGCTAAGGGTAGTGGTTGTGAGGTTTGACTATAAAAAATTCCATAGTCTCCACATACAATGAGTGTAGCCTCAGTAAACACTCTGCTTGCTAGTAATCTCATCTAGCAGTTCCTCATTAGTAATTAAAGTTAACTATAACTCTTCCAATCTCTGTCAAGCCATACAGTATCAAATCTTACATCTGGAAACAGGAAGAAATGAACATCACAGCCCATCAAGCTTCAGGGGAGATATCTGCACTTGGCTTTCTTCCTTGACCGTACACCCCAGTACTACCTTTACATTCCCACCAAAGACAAACAGAAGCCTTGACATCCCTGCCATCTCTTGAACTCCTTGAGGATAGGTGTTCAGGTGACACAATGTGCTATAGGATGAAGATGTGATTTTTCACTCTCATATAGTTCCAAAAAGACCCCAGAAATCTGTTAATTTTCAATACATAAAATTGGTTCATTAAATTATAATTCATACATTTTAATACCATTCAGCCTTTATAAATGGTGTAAAATGTATTTATTGATGTGAATAAAACTATACAATCTAATAATGTTTTAAAAGCAGAAGAAAAATAGCATTGTAGGTAGCATCCAGGTTTTTTTAAATTATTTACTTAATAACCATATAATTAGAAGAAGCATTTCATGACAACAGCACTGACATAGTCAATAACAATTTCCAGAGCTAAGATGCATCTGTTTCAAGATTGGCTGTAAATTTTTAGGTTTACAGCTCCATTTCATTATTAAAATACAGTTTCATACAGAAAAATTCATTTTTAATGCAATTGACACTAAGATATTTGCACATGTGTTTCTAATCTCTATATATCTGATTATTACTAGTCACAGTTGGTTACTTTTTGAGCTCCTTGGCATCTGAACATGGATATAAAGTCATCAGGTAGATTTCAATGATAATGTTTTTCACGTGTATAGTTTTTCACAACTATACAATATAATAATGTTTTAAAAGCAGAAGAAAAATAGCATTGTAGGTAGGATCCAGGTTTAAAAAAATGTTCATAAGAAAAAAAGCATAATGATAATGTTGTATTATTATCCTTTAAAGAAATGACATTATCAGAAAGCTAAAAATGTGTGTATTCAATTCGATTCTGAAATTTTCTTGATGAACAATTTTCCTTAGAAGTCATATATGGGAGAACTGACATTTACAAATGACTCTACAGATTGTAAAATATCTTGAATCACCTAAATTTTCCTTCAAATAGTAGGATAGTTAAGTAAATTATGACAGATGAATTCAATAAAATATTATTCCTTTTTTTAAATGCAAAATGTACACCAAAGTAGGAAATATGTATAGTAAGAATGAACTATAAAGTAGGATTCAAAAGTGTATTTTCAGTCTGACTCAAAGTAAGCATGGCATGTATATGTGCATAAATACACAAATTCCTAACAGGGACTGTAGAAGAGTGATCATACTGGCTCTAGTGGGGATACAATGAGAGATAAACTGATCTTTCTTTAGTGTCTCTCCTCCTCTTTAAAGCTGCAATAAAGTCATATTTTTTCAGTGGCAGTATGTACACTAGATGCCAATTAAAGAAAAGGCCAAGATGACTTATGTGATCAAAGTCACCACTTGGCTAGAAGAAAGGAGACTGGGCCCATCATAGATAGCACTTCAAACATAAGATGGGAACGCAGTGGTCTTATTAATCCAGTTCATCAGTTCTCCTGAAAATCTTCAGCAACCCTCAAACTTAAACCATCTCTGCTGTTTCCCCTACACTTCCTATAAGCACATACGGAGCATAAGTAGTGCTGGTACCTTTCTTATTATCTCCACATTATATACTCATCACATAATGAAAACACTCCCTAGCCATTGCTCTGTTAACCTAAAACTATTTACTTGCATGGGATCAGCTAAAAGAGCATCAGGAAAAAACGCATTTTCCCACTTTTGAGTGCTTGTTCAAAGCTCAAATGTACTTTCCTAAGCCAAGAAAAGAAGGGGGGCACCTATTTAAAAATAAATAAGTGGTCTTTCTATTCAAAGCCTGTCAGCTCCGAACATTCTCAGAGAGACTGATCCTTTTGATAAAAACAGGAGCAAACCTTTGTGCAGGAGCTAAGGCAGCTGAGGAATAATCGCACTAATTAGCTGCACAAGACAAGTGGCCGGCTGTGATACTAGGGGAAAATCCTTTCAATTAACAGTAAAACATTCCAGAGACAACTTAAAATTACTAGCTAGCAAGTCCAAGAAGATTTCATACTTTAAACACAATAACATCATCATTTAAAGCATTTTCTGAAATAGCCTATCAGAAAAAAAAAAAAAAAGATACAGACCTATACAATAGACTAGCACAAATAAGTGGAAACCTGATGAAAGAAACTAGAGCAAATATATCTTATAGCTGTAGAAATATACTAAAGCTCAGCTAATTGGCAGTTCTAACACAACCTCTAAGGCAAGAAAAGTGCAAAGGAAGCACTGGAGCCACTTCGCTGTGCACTCATCCCCTGCAGGCTATCTCCATGCTTTGAGACACAACGCCCAGATTCTCAGCTTGGCTCACAATCTTTTGAGAATCTGCTTCCTTAGAAATAATTGAATCTGCAATTATCACCTTATAGACAAAAATGAAGACATCTAGATTTCATCACATTAGTAGGACAAATGAGCCCAATTTTCACAGCTCAAAATTGAGGCTTATGTGAGGAATATCCCAAGTGACTATAATGATTACGTTAAAGATGAAGATATCGCCAAAGCCACTAAGAACACACAAGGAAAGATGTCCAATGGCTCTAATTTTACAGCTAACGTAGCTATCCCTGGGCCCACCAATCTTAGCCCTGACTATATAATCCTAACTCTGAGTCTGATTCTTTTTATCATATTATATAAAGTTCACTGATTCAACAACTAGTTACTGCCAGGTGTTGGGAGTACCTGGCTTCTAACTTCAGAGTTTAAAGTCCTGGCTATACTAATTCTCCTGAAATGCCTTCCAGTAAGTCAATTATTGGATTTCTGGATTCTGATGTAGTTCCACATGGGAAGGTCTCTCTCTCTCTCTCTTGAGAGATTAAGGTCAGTCTGGTATACATAGCAAGTGCTAGGTCAATTGTTGCCTCTCTCTCTCTCTCTCTCTCTCTCTCTCTCTCTCTCTCTCTCAAAAGGGAAAACCCACTGGCTGCACATGCCTCTACTGACATGTCCCTGACCCTGCAGTTACACACAGCTCTCTGAGCACAGGACTTATACCATATTGTAATGACAAGGAGGGCCCTCAAGTTGATTCAAGTTCTAGCTCAGCCCCTGCTGAGGAATGTGAGCCTTAATGAGCCACTTGACCTCTCTCAGTGTCCCCCAAATATACCCCCTAAAAGGACCGTGAAGGTTGGGTTAATGAATGTTACATAAATGAAATCATTCAACACAGAGGCTGGAATGCATTGTGCAGACAAGCAGTAGCCACTAAATGTAGCCTAAGTTCCTACTTACTAATGAGTTTACATTCTTGGCCTTCAAAGCCTCCCCCTTATAGGGGTACCAGAAAGACTTCTGACTTACCTGTCATATTCCTATGTCCAATACTTTATTCCATGGCTTTTATCAATCACTTGAAAATATCAGAAACCCATCAGACCTAATACCTCAGCATCATACCAACATCACTCTCACTTATGACAGTGATGTCAGAGTCTCTTAGTAAGATCACATGAACCCATCTCTGGTCTCAATATTGTAGTTCTCCAAGGCAGGAATCCAATCAGCTAACACCCAGAGAGGCTAAAGAGCTGGGGAACGTTCCCCTATATTTCCTTCAATTTCTCAGGCAGAACATAACTCCACTACAGCCCATGACGTGGGCCAAGCAACTCCATCTCTTTGCTCTTTGGTTTTTCTGGTTTTTAAAGTGTTTTAATACATTTTCTCCTTAACACTGTGGTAAAGACCAAAATATGTAATAGATATAAAAAGCTCAGTATGATGGCTGGAAAAATTAATGGTAAAAATATAATATTAAGTCATGAAAATGCTACTTTTTCTTGATAAAATGAGGCAAATTTTGATAGCCTTGTTATAAGTATGAACTAAAGGAGATATGCCTTACAAATTTAGGTCTAATTCTGAGAATATACAGTTTTGATAAGATAGAGAAAAGATCATTTAACCTGGATTCTCTCATGAGTAAGCCTCCTAGCATTTCCTACAATTAAAACAATCTTCACTATAGTCATTCAGTTGACAGAACTCAGAGCCTAGTCTGCTTTGGTGGGATACAACATTCTTATCAAGAAGGCACAATGATTGGGGTTAAACTTGGGACACAGGAAGGCCCAATAGTGTTGACTTCATGTAAGTAAGGAAACATGCCACAGACAAGTAACTACATGGGTTTCATGGGCTAGAGAGATGGCTCAGAGGTTAGGAGCACTGTCTGCTCTTCCAGAGGTCCCAGGTTCAATTCCCAGCATCCACATGGCAAGTAACAATTGTATGTAACTCTTGTTCCAGGGGATCTGACACCCTCTCTGACCCCTGCAGGCTTTGTATGACACAGGTGCACTTACCTACATACAGATAAAACACTCATACACATAAAATAAAAATAAATAAATAAAATTTAAACTACTTGGGTTTCTGAATATGAAAGTCTGTCTGTAAAAACTGTCTAAAGTCAACGTGCCCAATCCCATTCCTGGGAATTCTGACTTCAGTTTAAATAAGGCTAGGGAATCAACATGTCTATAAAACTTCTCCAGCTGATTTTTATCCTTGGCCATGTTTACAATGTAATAGTAAAACAGTGAAGATCACAGATCTATTTAGCAAGACCTCGGGACATGATTCAGATCAGAACTCTTTCTACATGTCCCAGAAATTTCCCATTCTACTGGTGCCCTGAGGAAGCCTAGCAAAACATGAGGAGGCCCTGACAGCAGATTCCCCAAGTGGATGGGATGGAAGGAGAAGCACAACTCACTCCTCCCAAATGGGCCATGAAAGCAATCAGAAGCATCTATTCAAAAACTTCCACCGAATCTTGATGTGTATAGAATAACTGTTCAGTCCTAAACCAAAGAATCTCACAGAAGTGTCTATAGATCCTACCCCCAACCAGGTGGTTGTACTAGTGAAAAATACCATAAACTTTTCAAATTGTATGTGGACAACACAACAGAGTTGGTACATGGATGTTTTTCTTTACTTTTTATTTGTATGAGTGCTTTGTTGCGTTATGTATGTGCACCACATGAGTGCCTGGTGTCTGCAGGGGCCAGAAGGGGGCATCCAATCCAATCCCCTGGAATTGGATAAGGATAGTTGTTAGACATCATGTGGGTACTGAGAATGGAACTTGGCTCCTCTGCAAGAGTAGCAGATGCTCTTAACCACTGAGCCATCTCTCCAGCTCATACAGATGTTCTTTTATTGACAGTCTTGGTATCTAACATTTGTGAGGGACCAGTTCTTCTATGAGTTCAATCTTTTCATTACTTCAACAGAATTCACAGTGGAGATAAAGAGGAAGCAAATACCCAAGCAAAATACTATCAACACTTACTGCAATACAGTAGCAAGGAGTAAAACTCATTCACATTGTATAGAGGTCACAGTATGGTATCAAACACTAAGCTCATGGGAGCTTCTGTTGTTTGTCACCAAAGTTGGGTTTTAGTGGATAAAAGAAAGAATAAAATTTGTCAAGAGTTCAGCTTTCAGTGGAAAATTTGATAGGTCCTATAATACTGAATGTTTCTGGCACAAAGAAAATAAAAAAAGGCTTATACTATGTAGCACATTTTTCTACCCCTTTAAAAAATTTTCAATGACTATTTTTCAATGGCCAAATGCTGCAAGGCATTCGAGACATTGTGATGTCCACTGTAGCTGGTCCCCTGTCTGTAGAGATTAGTATCTTTCATTACAGAAAAGGGGGAAATCTTTATAATAAAAAAAAAAGAAACACCAGTCATATGGAATTTAAATCTGACATTTTTGCTTAGACAAGGCCAGGACTCCAACTAATTGATAGAAAGTGAGTCACTCAGCTCCTTATTCTCCATAGTCTCTAAACTGGATCTTCAGCAAGCACCAGGTAAAAGAGAGTAAGCACTCAATTACAGCAAAGGTCAATGGGAAACTGAATCCAGCTCCCAGTACATAATCATTCTCCAAAAGAGAGAATAAGAATGAGACCCTAGGTATGCAGGAAGAACAACTGGAACATTCTACTGTCTTTATGTGATGCTATAATTTTATTTTCTATGATTATCTAAGTTAACACATTCAACATGTATGTACCATATATAATATATATAATTGATAAAGTAAGACTGTACTGACAAGCTTTACATAAAAAAAAGGCTAAGGGGTGATAATCACCAAGTGTAAAGACCTTTGTAATGAATACAGGACTAGTGTTCTCCTAGGATATTTTGATCACCGGATTTCACTGAGGTTGGTATTTTCACCACTTCCTGAGTGTCTCCCACTTCCATACAATTCAAAAGGGACTGCCAAGCTCTCACTAAGAGATACTATAAACCAACATATGAATTTTGCCACTACCTCATTTCATTACCAGGACCAATCTGCACTTTCCACAGATGCCACTAGTGGTTGGCATACTCTTGGCACTGAGGCTCTTCTCAGGAACTTGCGTCTGAGGACCAAAGCACAGCTGAAAAGCCCTGTACTCGATTTTCCTGCCCTTCAAATGATGTTTCCTTCCACTAGGCCACACTCCAATTCTTGCTCACTCAGTCCGAGTGTGGACTCTCACTTCACTCAGCTGCTACCTTCTAAAAGGCTCTGAAAACACCATCATCCATCCCCTTAAGTAACTGGTACAACATAATGAGATGCTCCAACTCAAACATGTTTTTAAACTGCATGTTTTTTTAATAAATATACCAAACTGAAAAAAACAATCTAACGATAAAATTCAGACCTGGGTATCAAGTAATTGGCAAGAAGTTTTTAAAGGCATAAAGCCATCCTGTATGTACTCAGATAGTCTTCAGCAGGTATGCCCAGTCACTTGTCTAGACAATAGTGTAACAGGTTGGAGAAGATTCAGCTTTAGATTACCATAACTTAACAACCACTGCATGCTTAGAATATAACTACCAAGATGCAAAGTTTACAGCACTGTTGAAGTCCAGACAAAAGTATGCATATTATGATGCAAGGATCAGTGAATATGTATACCTGCTGCATCTGGTAGGCAACTTTATAAGCAGCGGTCATGGCTTACTGTGCCCACCTGTTACGCATGCCTGCCCCACATTCTGTCCTGATTCTTTGGGAAAGTGTTGTGATTTCACCTTGAAAAACCAGCTTCCCTTCCTTTCAGCTCATAGAAGCATAAACCAGTCCTGACCAATGAGCCTATCTACCCCCTGGCCACAGGGACTGAGTTAGGAAAGGGCTAGTACTCTAGAACACTGAGCTCTATGTCTGACTGGAACTGTGGGGGTAAGGTAACTCACTTTAAATTCAAAAAGCTGGCAGGACATAAACCTGGAATTGCCTGAATCAGTCAGAGAAGGGCATCAAACTAGAGGAAACAACAATGTGATCTTAAGAAAAACAAAACAAACAAACAAAAACCAGGACTGAGGAAAAGGAAGGATTAAGTGGGGGGGGGGGTGTCTGGATAGATGACACTGAGCATTAGGATCAAGCCATCCCTGAATTCTTTGTAACCTAGGACTAACCCTATATACTGATTCAGAAAAGCCAGTTCATCTCTTGTTTGACATGCCCTAGAATCCCATGGTTGGTTTTTATGATAGTTTTTAAAAGAAATCTCAGCAGTCTGAAAAAGGAAAATCCACATTTTAGTTTTAGTTCAGATATCTAGTGGTTCTGTATTTGAGTGTGGTACATGCCATGTCATGTCTGTGGAGGTCAGAGAATACCCCTGGGGGAGTCATTCCTCACCTCCCATCTTTTTTTGAGGCACAGTCTATTGCTTGCTGCTGCATAACCAGGCTGGCTGGCCTATAGGCTTCCAGAGATTCTCCTGTCTCTACCACCCATCTCCCTAGAGAAACTCTTAGATTGCAGACACAGGCTGTCAAATCTGGCTTTACAAGGGTTGGAAGATCTGAACTTGGGTCCTCATGCTTATACAGCATGTGCTTAACCCACTGAGCCCTCTCCCCCAGTGCAAACTGCATCTTATTACCAGAAAGATATTCGCTGACCATCTTAATAGTCTGAAAGTAGTGAATGTGCATGCCCCAGTTACATTTTCAAGACAGATAAAACTCTAAAATGCTGCTTTCTGCTGTGGTATTCTCTGACATTAGAAGGTCTATAATTAATTCCCAGGCAGAAAAAAAGTTAGTGGGTGACAAACACACAATGCCTAAGTTCTGTCAAAGGTGTTTGCTAGTGATTTAATTCAGAGAGTTCAGAAGGAATGCATACTCTTTTTTTTCAATGATCTGAACTCATCCATCAC
>NW_008331995.1:7586847-7603123 GCF_000622305.1 Nannospalax galili | reverse complement strand
AATATTTTATTTATTATTTTTATGTGTATGAGTGTATTGCCTGCATGCGTGTGAGTGCACCTGTGTCATGCAGTGCCGCAGAGGTCAGAAGAGGGCTTCAGATTCCCCTGGAACTGGAGTTAAGAACGGTTCGTAGCTGCCATGTGGTGCTGGGGATCGAACCTGGGTCCTCTGCAAGAGCAGTCAGTGCTCTTAACCACTGAGCCATCTCTCCAGCACCAATGCATACTCTTATAGAAAATACTTTAGTTAACTAGGGAAAGAAACTCAAAGTTAAAAATTAATTTAGTAGCTATGTGTGATGGTGCAGCCTTTAATCCCAGCACTCAGGGGGCAGAGGCAGGCAGATGTCTGTGAGTCCAAGGCCAGCCTGGTCTACATAGCAAGTTCCAGGCCAAATGAGGCTACAGGGAGTCCCTGTCTCAAAACAAACAAAAAGAATTAATGTGGGGGCAAATTCAAGTTTGGTATCACTTCGGTCCTTAAGCTGCATCAGAAAAGCAAGTTCCTCTGGTGCTACCATCTTCTGGTTTAGTTAAAATTAGTATTAAAAAACTTAACAAGTTGTAGATACTTTCCTGTAGGTCACGACTCACAAAAAACCCAACTATTGTCTGATTCATAAGGCAGAAATTTACTTTAAAATTCTAGCATAATGACATTTGAAATGAACAATTATATATACTTTTTTCATAAATGCTCTATCATTTTAGAGAGATGAGTAATTAAACTGTTTTAATGACACAAGGAATGAAAAGATTTAAAGTAACTGTAAGAGCAAACTTCAGCAGAAACAGAATCCATTTTTTAAATTGTCTTTCATAAGACCTTTTAAAAAACAGATCAACTGCAAACGACAGACTGTTAGCCCACACTTCAATTTATGGGGACTTCATTTTTAAGAATCAAATTCTAAAAATAGTTCTGCCACATCTAGTACTTTTCCATCCTTCTTGCTGTCTTCAGACACACCTTCACAGGCTGCAGAACAGAACGCTTCCCTGCCTTCATCAGAACCTCTCTCATGACCCAGGAACGCTCAGTAAATAATTATTAAGCTCCAGAGGTGGCTTTTGCATAAGTTAATCTGCTTGAAAGCCTGTTCACTTGGAGACCCAGTTTTTCATACTGTGTTTGAATCTTATCAAGTAACAGTGAAAGTAAATGCTGGGGGCTCTTATCTACTCAGTTGATGTCCAGTTCAGTATTTCTTTAAGAGTGCCAAATAAACATGTTCGACATTTCTATACCAAGCAAATGATCCTGATGCCTGAATGTTTTGCTTTCTCCATAAAGAAAAAATAATAAATATACAAAAATTCAAATTAGATGTTTATAATGCAGTTGTTACTATTCCATGGTCAGAGAACTGAGAGAGAGAAAGAGAGAAAGAGAGAAAGAGAGAGAGAGAGAATTGAAAGTATTTATAATGGGGTAATTTTGAGAAATATGACTACTAAGCATGCTGTTTTCCAGAAAAAAAAATCTTATTTTTTTCATAACAAAGCTGAGCTGCAATCTACTTACTAGCATACAACAAGCTCTGTTCTGCCATAGTAAATTTTTTAAACAGTCAGGATTTTTTTTTGTCATCATTAATTTAAGACCAATAATCACTTTTAAATGAGAGGTGATGATAACAGGCTAACATTTCAATCCTCCCCTCCCCCCAAATTAGCTGTTGCCCTTGTCACATCCAGTCACAAGAGGTTATGGCTGCAGCTGATTAAAACCAGAGTTGCAAAGTAACAGCCAGTATTTCTAATTCCCAAGCCTTCTCTTCCTCTGCCCACCCTCCCCAGACAGAGAATGAAACGCGCCTGTTTAAGTGGTCCCAGAAGCATCTCCAGAATAAAACTTCACTTACAGATATAAGCTTTCAAAGGAGCAGGGCATGAACATCTGAAATCTAAGCGCCTCCATCTTTTTTCCTTTAAGGTGTTCTGCAAGCCCTTGGCGAAGAGTGAAAGTCAAAGTTAGTTCTGGCACCAGCTGTGTCACTAGGGGTGGCTCCTGATAAGGCCCTGGAAACTCCAATCCAAACACAGCTCCAAGCTAGAATGGAGCCTGGTGTCTGTCTGCAATAGCAGACCTGCTTAATCCAGTACCTACGGCACCTGCAGGGCAAAATGCTGCCTCCCACAGCACAGGGGGACACACCCCAAGCCAGGCCAGGCCAGAAATGCACAGAGCACCCAGGCAAGCTCTGGAGATGTGGACTGGGCCATCCCTAGCTCAGGCACTGGTTCAAGCTTGCAGGGGACTCAGGTTATCAGAGAACTTAAAAGGAGAGGAATGTCACATACCATGGTGGATTTCTGACACATAATGGACTCACAGAGCCAGGAGGGAGGGCTGCAGGATTGCTCCTACTCTTTGCATTTAGGACATCTCAGGTATAGTATAGCATGCATCTTTGTCCGCTTTGCAGCTGGACATAGGAAACTAAGCGTGTCCTCTTCTCTGACAAAAGGATGCCCACAGCTTTCCCCATCCTGAGATCTACTCTAAGAAGTGGAAGAAAAACACAGGCTGCTTCTACTGGTGGACACTCCCTTTCAGGACACATGGATCTTAAGACTATATATCTGTGGGGTTTTTTTTTTTTTTGGTCTTTTTGAGACAGGGTCTCCCTGTAGCCCCAGTTTTCCTGGAACTCACTATGTAGACCAGGCTGGCCTTGAACTCACAGAGATCCACCTGCCTCTGCCTCGCAAGCGCTGAGGTTAAAGGCGTGCGCCACCATGCCTGGCACATCTGTGTATTTTTAGGCTGCCATTCAATCAATTCTGAATGCAGTGATATATATAAGAAGGAAAAAATAGCAATACATGTTCTCAAAGAAAAAACACTTTAAAATGCAGACATGACGTCAATATTATCAAATATTTATATAGTTGCTACATACTCAGCACACCAAAGATGCTTTACAGTGTTATGAAAAGACATATGTTTCTCCTTGTACATGATTCAAAGGTCAGAACAAAGGTATCTGACACAGACTAGCTATATCCCCTGAGCAAGTTACTTCAACTTCTATACCTGAGTATATCTCCAAACTAAAATGCATAGAAACGCATTCAATGTCTGTAAGCTGCAATACAACTCAAATTCCACCATGTAATAAAAATTATCTTTTTCATTATATTTCCCTCTAATAATAAGAAATATCCAACCAGAGATTTCAGCCAAAAAAAAAATCATCTGTTCTTTTCTCACTTATTTCATTCAATCTTCTGACTGATGAATACTTAACTGAATACCTATTATAGTGCAGGAATTGTACAAACTCTTAAGAACTTGTAGCCCAGTAGTAAATATGTATTAAATAATCACATTAGCTCATTAGCATATATGCCAAAACTGTTACAAGGAGGTGAAAACATTTAAATAACTTCAAAAAGAGTTTCCTTAGGGAGGAAACTCTGGGCTGAGGTCAGAGTTAGGGAGCCAGCCAGGATGTGTAGGTAGAGTCTTCCATGCAATAGTAAAACACATGAAAGCCCTGAGGGAGAACGTCAACAGGCCGATCTGTTGAGCCTAGAGAACAGAGTGAGAATAAAGAATGCTACCCATGAGACAAAGCAGTGGCCAGGCCAGACCAGGCCAGCCAGTAAGAGGCCATAGATTTTGTTTCTGGATGAGAAAGAAACTGCCAAAGGGTTATCAACAGGGGAGTGATGAGCTTACAGTTTAAGAGCAGTCTCTCCTGATGCAATATGGAGAAGCAACGAGAAGGCAGCGTTAGCCACTGCAGCCATCCTGGTGGGAAGGGAGGATAACTCATGAGGGTCAAGGAGCCATCCTGGGAAGTGAGGATAACCCATGACCAAGGGGAAGGCACAAATGCAAAGAAGTTGATAAAAACACATGAGGTTTTTTTGGTAAAACAAATGATCAATAAAAAGAAAGAAGACAACTAAATTGTCCCAGGTTCCTGGTACAATAACTACGTTCCTTAATAAGCCACTAGGCACTCTCCACATTCAGATTCTTCCCTGGGCACCAGGGTAAGCAGTGTCTATGAGGCTAGCCCACTCCCCTTAGAACTCTTTCCACCTCTCTTTCTGCCTTCAGCAATATATAGCAATAAAACCAAGAATACAGGTTTGGTTGTTGTTTTCTTTACTGGAGAAAGGGTTCATTTTGAGATGATTTGAGATCATCAGTACATCATGGAGGGAAAGTCATGGAGCAGGAACAAGAGGTAGCTGGTTACATTGCATAGGAAAATCCCATCACTTACTAATTCTGAGACATTCTACAAATTCATTAAACTTTCTGTGCCCCAGTTTCCTCATCCAACACAGGAGAGAGGAAAGCTAAGTGACAGACTTGGAGCTGACTCTAAGAAGTGACTGAGACAATGCATGTAACACGTTCATAGCCTCTACCCCATTAAAAAAATAGCTTCTGTGATTCTGATTGTGGTTGGCATCCCCTATCCTGGACTGAAGAAACAGAAATGAGTGAAGAAAAAAGAAAACACTGAAAAAAAGAGGTACAGGAAGCAAAAGAGACAGGGACTTACTAGGTGAAGATCTCTCTGGGAGGGGTTACTTTTCAGACCAAGCCAGAGTCTAGTCCATGTTGGATACTCTTTCAAGCTGCATTAAGTTACCCAGGTATAAGTTCTAGACTAAAACTCTAATTTATTAATGCTTATCCATAGGGAAACTGTGGCTCCATGGGCTCTCAACTGTTGACTGTGAAACCTGTTGTATCAGTTCCAGACATCTGGAACAACATGGTACCAGATGTTTCCCTGATGTGTTCAGTCAAGAGCATGTATTAGCTTTTCATTTTAGTCAAATCGCTGGCCCCAAAGATTCCCATTGATTACTTACAGAAATGTTTTAGTAAAATTACTGTTAAGGGACATGTGTCCAATTTACTTATGGGGACTAAGAAAGATCTAGATGGCACTAGTGCTCACGAAGAATCTTCTTGGACATAGCAATGATATATCCACCTGAAATGGACCAAAGGCTGAGTTGTATACACATGTACCATCTACATGTTACTGACATGTCCCCAATACTAAGACACTTCACATGTTATCACCCAATTATTCAAATAAATGTCTTTTGAGAGCCAGGAACCAGTTCTGTGTAGCTTACCACCCTACCCCTACCAGAACAGGCAGCCCATGGTTTGATGGTCAGTAAATATTTTGAAAATGAATCAATCCATAATGTGATAGGGGCTAGAGAGATAGCTCAGCAAGTAAAATTGTTTGTCACCCAAGCCTGATGACTACGATCCACTCATGAGTTACAATCAGAAGCCAAATACAGTGGTGTATATCTACAATCCCAGCAACCCTATGGGGAGGTGGTAGGTCCAAACAGGAGAAATGACCAGAAGCTCATGGGTCAGCTAGCCTGGAGTACACTCCACAGAGGCAGAAACAATAGGAAAGACCTTAAAAATTGTCTTCTCACTTCCACATACATGCACATACATGTCTATATACACACACACACACACACACACACACACACACAAATCTTTTTAAAAATCTTTTTAAAAGGAGTGATTGTTGCACAATCACAGGGCCAGACTATGGATCCCAACACCCACCTAAGGAGTTGAGAGACCCACATGTGCTTGTAAACTGTAGCTCCACGGGGAGTGGAGACTGAGGGATTGGATTTTTGGAGCTTGCTGACTTACAATTCTAGCTGAGAAAATGTAAGCCCCAGGTTCAAGGACAGGCCCTGCCTCAAAAATATATACAGATAACAATAAAGGAGGGCACCCTTCACCATCTTCTGGTCTCTGCACAAACACAGGCATCCTGTACACTGTAGCTACACACACACACAAATAAAAACATTTTAATTTTATTCATGTTCTAGGGGAGGTGGTGCAAATGTGAGTGTAGGTATCCCTGGATTTCAGAAAAGGGTTCAGATCTTCTGCAGCTGAAGTTTTTGGCAGTTGTGAGCCACTGGACATGGGTGCTTGGAACAGAACTCAGATTGTCTGCAAGAGCAACATACATGCTTAAAGGTTGAGCCATCTCTCCATCCCCACAAATAAAAATAAATATACACTTTCAGCAACTCTATTGAATATATTTGTATAATCCAGACACATACCCTGAATTTGTATACATTTGTACAGCCATATGAACACACACACACACACAGACACACACACATTTACTTGAGCTGCAAATTCAAAAACAAAGAATTGGTAGTGTATATGTGAGGAAGACATACAATAAATAAATTAAATAAATAAATAAATAAATCAGAGAAAGCAGAATAAAAATATTATCTGTAGGGCTGGAGAGATGACTCAACAGTTAAGAACTCTAGCTGTTCTTGCTTATGCTCAGTTCCCAGCACCCACATGGCAACTAACAACTGTTTATAACTCCAATTCCAGGGGATCTGACTCCCTCTTCTGACCTCCATGTGCATTGCATGACATGGGTGCACTTACATGCAGGTAAAACACTCATACATAAAATAAAATAATGAAATAAGATATTATTTGTATGCTAATTCATTTCAAATATGAATTATTCTTCCTTGTCCTAAATTGCAGTAAATCAACCAGTCATCAGAATTATTATTGACCTGTCCAAAAATGGGCCTCAACTAAAATGGAATTTAAAATGGTCAACCATCCACGAGACAGCCACATTTTCTCTGGAAGCTAAATTGGGATCTTTGGGGAAGGAAAAATCCAATCACTATAGAGAAGAGATAAGAGGTTCTACTTGTTATCGTGTCCAAAAGGTATCTCAAAAAGAATAGAGTTACTGTTTTATCAAAGCTTGGGATACTACTTTATTTGGAGATTAAATGTTTATTATCCCCAAGCACATCCTTTTCTTCTGAGAGTCGCTGGTCTTCATAATGAATTCCAACCTCTACCCCCTAAGGAGACAACAGTTGGCACATGAGTGTTTACCATGTGCCATACACTACAGTGTACCCATGACTGCCTCCTACACACAATCTACAAATTCCTACTTACTACCCGAGCCAATGGTTCCTAAACTAGTGTTCTTATCAGGGAGCCTTCTCCTTATCCCACCCTTTAAATAAGAAAAAGACAAGATCCTAAGAATATCAGTATCGAGGATCTTTTCCCAACAAAGGAATCAATGAGACTCTCCCAGGGTATGCCTTAGAATTTTGTATTTGTTAAAGGTCTTCATTAGAGTCAATGTGGAAACTACTAATATATGCTATATTTTAACATAGAAAGTTATATATAATATGTTCTAGATAAGTTATCTCTACAGAAGGTAGAGAATACTAAAGCACGTAAACTCTATTTATTTACTGAATAAAGCTTGCTTGTACTGTTTAACTCTATAAAGTATACACTACACATTCCCATAGCTATGCTTTGATGTTTAGTAAAAACCTTGTGATGAGGGGCATTCAAAAGTCATGAGAATGTGATAACAAAACTCAAAAGTGGGGCTAAGAAGATGGTCAGTGGCTAAGAGCACGCACTGCTCTTACAGAGGTCCTGGGTTCAGTTCCCAGCACATACGTGGTAGCTAGCAACCATCTGTAATTCTAGTTCCAGGAGATTAGAAGCTGTCTTCTGGCCTTTTCAGGCACCAGGCACAAACATGGTACATATATGTGTGTGGGTGTGGGTATGAGTGTACACAGGCAATTACTCATATACATAAAATAAAAATAAACACATCTTAAAAATACAAAACTCAGCTGGGCGTGGTGGCGCACACCTTTAATCCCAGCATTTGGGAGGCAGAGGCAGGCGGATCTCTTTGAGTTCAAGGCCAGCCTGGTCTACATGGTGAGTTGCAGGACCGCTGGGGCTGCAGGGAGACCCTGTCTCAAAAAGACCAAAAAAAAAAAAAAACAACAAAAACTCAAAAGCACAGTTTCCACAGTAGTCCATCTCTATTTGCCCACATTATCCAGCCTGCCTGCTGGGAAAAGACAGATTCTACTGGCAGGCCGTTCACCTTGAACATCTACTGAGTCACACATTGTGTGGCAGATAGTGTTCTGGTGCTGTGGGAAAGACAAGGATGGAGGCCCTGGGAGAGGCTTGCTCCCTTGGCTCCCATGAGCTCCCAGGCACACCATGCCTAAAATGAGCTCTCCTTCCTCAGACAGGACCTGGTTGACTATCCTTCCTAAAGCCAAAACATCTACTTCTGGGTTTTATTCTCTCAGCAAATGCCGGCTTCTTTCTTTTATAGTGCTTAATCCAGTTTATCATCATTTAAGCAAACAGGATCCCTCATATCAATTTATATATATATATATTTTTCATTTTTGTATCTATTTTATTCTCAGTGCAATCTTACTCATAGCAAGTGCTTCACAAACATTTGCTGGATTAATTGGAAAAAAAGATGGACAAATGATTATTAAAATAAAAATGATGAAGGAAAAATCTGTGAAGTATCATATGGTGATAACATTTAATTAATTAATTAAGGAAATCAACAGGAGTAAATGGGACATACCATTGTATACTATTCATTTTGGAAGCTTTTCAGTGGCTAAGAACAGCTTCTTTCATGGATAAAATATTTGGGTGCAAAGTTACAAGGAGCTGGTACCGTAGTTCTAATTTGAAAGCATCGCAGCATGACTAGAGGAAATTTTTAATAACCACCTCTCTGCAGAAATAACTGCTTAGTGCCATTCCATCATGTCTATATCTCTCATCTTGTTTCTATTTTTTCTCTTACCAAGAGCAGTCCTCGCTACATCAATGATATCTCAGCACTGGAGAGGCAGCTTATAGTCCCTGGTACCCAGAGAAGCCTATCAAAGCTAGGAAGGCGATCCAGAGGACAATGAGGTAACTGCAGGTAAACTTGACATACACATATCTCAACCATATTAAAGAACTGTTTAAAAGATGCTTGTGAAAACAGCCATAGAGAAAACTTAATGCTTTTACAAAATTGTTTAGAAAACTCTGTCCAGAGAATAAAAAGGAAATGCACAGGTATTTTAAATTGTCCACAGCAAATTTTTAAGCCATCAATGAAGGGAAAAATATTTAAAAGATTAATTTTACACTTTTCTTTAATGTAATAATCAATGCAACAGATTAATCCCCTAGCTTAAGCTTTCTGGTTTTCTTTCTCAGAGTTTACATATGTCAAAAGCAATACCTGTCCTTTCATCAAAGGTGACCCAGAGCTCTGCTATTAATGGCAAAAAGTATTTGCAATTAGCAGACCATAATCTGCTGTGTAAGCCAAGTGGGTGAGACAGCATGGGGTGGGGCCCTGATGAGATTGTGCTGCTTTAACAATCCCTTCATTTGGGAAATTTAGTGAAATGCAAATTTACTTTCCTTATCAGGGTAAATAAATAAGAAAAGATAAGGCTACTGGGGTGGCGTTATTAGTTATTTACAATAGGACTTTCTAAACACATCTTCCAGGGCTGAACCTTAAAATCACAGGTCTTTTCTCTGGCTCATAAGGAAAAGCGTAGGCTTTTCTTTCACAGATAGTAGCTTTAAAAATTAATGAAAAATTATGCCGGTGATCCCATCCCTGGGGAGGGAGACACAGGAAGATCAGGAGTTTCAGGCCAGAACACATAATAAGTAAAGGAAGGGTGAAAGAGAGGGAGGAAGGAAGGGAAAAACAACAGAACATCTTTTCCTGTCTTTTTTTATTTTTTATTTATTTTTATGTTATGTTTATGAGTGTCATGCCTGTATATGTAAGTGCACTCATGTCATACAAAGGCCAGGGAGGCCAGAAGAGGGCATCAGATCCCCTGGAACTGGAGTTAAGGACAGTTGTTAGCTATTAATTGCCATGTAGGTATGGGAAATCAAACCTGGACCTCTGTATGAACAACCAGTGTCGTAACAACTGCACCATCTCTCTGGCCCCTCTGCTTATCTTTTAAAGGCAGTTAGGACTAAAACAGGAAAGTGTACCTCCATCACCACTGTCTAGGATTCCAGATCCCTGTTCTAAGCAGCAGTGGAGATACTACAGTGTTTAGATGGCTTAGCAAGACACCCTGGCTGTGGTCTTAGGTGTTAAGGAAGTTGAATGCACCCTTCCACTGTTCCCAGCTCTCAGTGACATGCCATGGTATCGGCTGCAGAAATCCACCTAAATCCTTTATGGACCACAGAGCTGAAAAGAGACCAAGGGAAAAAAGAAATTTGATAACCTAGTCAGCTATATTTTCTTGCATTAGAGAGGTAGGACAGTAGGAGAAGGGTATTATTGAGGGAGAAAGGGGGGAAATGGGGGCACCTTAAGTGGGAAAACCATGATGGAGGGGTGAGACAGTGTGAGAGATAAATAAGGCCTAGCTAGTTTTGAAAACCAGAGGGGACCATATTAGCCCAACAACCTACAGACAAATTATACATACCAGATAAAGAAATACATGTCTAGGTAAGGTTTATCTGAGAACAACTGGTCTTTCCCAAGATTTATCTACATGGCACACAGTAAATAAAAGTACCAGACTGGTGGAACTAACCTTCTTGGATGTTTAACAGACATACTTTGAGGTCTATAATAATTTGATCAGAGGGACATAAATGACAATTTTTGCTCCTTGCCCTCCTAGGTCAACTAGTTCCAGGGGACCATGAGCATCTCTCAAAATGTCCTATAATTGTGGTGGGTCGCCTGTCCTCTTGATCAAAGGGGCCGAGGAGACTCCACCAGATGGACTTGAACCAGTGTCCAGTCTACAAAGAGGAGGGTCAACACAGAGGAATCATTTCTTCCATGCTTCCAAGCAAAGCCAACCATGGTCGAGCAGGACCCTTGACTTATCTTCACATAGGGGGAATTGGTAAAAGAAAGGAGCCAGGGGCTCCTCCCAAGCCCATGTTACCCCTGAGGAACAGATCCTCAAACGACCTTAAGAGTAAAAATAAATTGGTTTATCTGGGCCAACTGTATGGCCTTAAACACCCAAAAGGAAAGTATAACCAAAGATTAAAGGGGCCAATATAATTTCTTAAAAGTCAGATACATACAGAGCATAGCTAAAGGCTACATAACAAGCAACAATGCCAAGTAGGAGATACCTTCTTTCGAGTTGTTGGCCAAGGTGGTCAAAGGGACTCCCAGATAGTAGAACTAGGAAAATGAACAGCAGAGCCCAATCTTGCCTAAAGGAATATTGACAACTGATTGCTGCTAGATGAGGAACAGCTGACCCTCCTAAAACAAAGACCTCTAGATAGGCTGACCAGATTCACCAGAAGGGCAATTAGTAGGGAAGGGCTGGGGGTGCTGACAACACAGCAGACAGTAGCAGGGATATCAGAGTATAAGGGCTCTAGTTGGGGGAGGGAGGCTATGGGAGGGTGCCATCTGGGAAGTGGGTGTATAGTTGAATAAGATGGTTTGGGATGTTCTGTGTGATACACACACACACACAAAATAAACAAATTAAAGAAATGTATTATATTTGAGGAGGAAGCATGAAATTTTCCTTCTGTTAATTAGTAGAGGGGATAAACCTTTCCATTGAAATCTACCCGATGACTTTATAGACATACACAGGTGCCAAGAATCCAAGTGCAACAGATTATGACTGGTAATAATCAGATACATACAGAGTAGAGATGCATGTGCCAACATCTCTGTGTTAGTAGCAAAAAACAATGTCTTTCTGCAAGGAACAATATATTCTAAATGAAATGGAGATCTTTATTAAAGGTTAAAAACTCATTCAATTTTGTTTCTTACAGGGCTTATACTGAGTTCAATATTGTATAACTGTATTAATTCAACTGTGAACCTAGAAACTTGCAGCCACTTGTGAAAGAGATGTACTCTTGCTCTGGAGTGTGTTACTGAATATGTTAAAGCTGTAGTGAAATGATTCTTCTAATCATGTAGTTATTAAAAAAATTTTTTAAATAATGATAAAAAATAATTCCTCAGAGCATAAAAATTTGCTCCTTAATAATTAGTAGATGTGAAAAACATTACCATTGAAATCTACCTGACGACTTTATATCCATGCTCAGATGCCAAGGAGCTCAGAAGGTAACCGAATGTGATTAGTAATAATCAGATATATCGAGATTAGAAACGCATGTGCAAACATCTTAATGTCAATTGCATTAAAAATGAATTTTTCTGTATGAAACTGTGTATTTTAATAATGAAATGGAGATTTTTTTTAAAGGTTAAAACCTCATTTAATTTTATGTCTTATAGGGTTTATATTGAGTACAATATTGTATAACTGTAATAATTCAACTGTAAACTGAAAAATTTACAGCCAATTTTGTAAGAGATGCATCTTAGCTCAGGAAATTGTTATTGAATAGGTCAATGCTGTTGTAATGAAATGCTTCTTCTAAGTATGTGGTTATTAAACAAATAATTAAAAAAATACAGTTGTTAAGACCAGTAGATTATCAGATTGTAGATCACCCCATCCTAGCGTATCTATGAAAGAAGAGGCGAAGCTGTGGACAGTTAATGCACAACTCTAAATCTAGCATCTCCATCTTAACTTACCTGTAAATTTCATACATAAAAGAAACTGTAAAGGAAAAGAAGATGCATAAACATTGTACTTTTTCATTTATTTCTCAGCATTTAAACTTTTTAGTGGAACGTGTAGCCCAAATTATATACTTTAATGCATTTTGACAGTTATCAGCATATATATATGTAAGTCTCCAATAAAGATATTCATCAGCTGAAAAAAAAAAACCATGTGCATTAAAAGCCATGTACCCAATAATGATGTTTCCATCAACCAAGGTTTGAATCCAAGGTTTGAATACATGATGGTGGTGTGTTAAGTTCAGGATGGAGGAAAGTTTTAGGGTCTACTGCAAGACCATCAAAACATCAGAGTACAATGTCCTCAGGAATCTATAGTGATGCTGGTGAGAACTGCAAGGTGAAGAAAAGCAAAGCACCCAAGGTACTCTAGTAAGTACCATGCTTTCTACCATGAGCAATTATGTCATTAGCTTACGTGTTCACTTTGCTATCCTTCTGTTCACTGTAAAACAGTTGTGCTGTGAAATGCTGCCAGCAGACTCAAGTTGACTGTCTCCTGATTGCACCAAAGGCTGAGTGGACTACTTGACAGACACCATCTACGTTTTTGTAGCATTATCTGTGCTGTTAATGCAATGATGAAATCATGAAGCAACATGCTTTACAGAACCACTGTGAAATGTGTACGACTGTTTCTGTGTGCTAGAAAGCTAGCTGAAAGCAGGGAGGAACTATATCTCGCAGACCACAGTGCTACATCGGAAGACAGGCTACAAGCCACTACAGTGAAAAACACATTGTTATAAGAAGTATAGTCAGGAATCAAGGCACTTGTTTCAACCATAAGCAACAAATCTCTGAGTGGTCCACTGTTTTATAAACATACTAGTAATTATTATGCCTCTCCAGTGGACTCAAACTTAACATTGTTTTTCCAATTGAAGAATGCATAGTATGGTGATTAATGGAATCACACACATATAAGCATGCCTGTTCAGATCCTGGCTTTCCCTAGGCAGGTTGTTTAATTTCTACAAATTAATGGGATGCTTAAACGAGGTAATACAGGAAAAGTAGCAGACTGTCTAGAAAATAGCATCCATTCTCTGCCATGTAAGGAACATGTACTATAGTTCAGAATACTGTTCAGTAATGCAAAGTCAGTCTTTCGACTGCGAGTATTCAAGGACTGTGAGTTCTGGGGCAAGCAAAAATTATGATTACTTTAATTAAGTAATTTATTTTAAAATATAAAAATCACTTTATTGTAAAAAACTCACAAATAAAAACATCATGCAGCTAGACTAGCATAACCACTCAAACAAACACTTGTTCAATGTTATTATTTAGAGACAAGTTAAGATGTCTGAAGTGGCTGTATACATCCAAAATACATGCAAATTCAATAAAAGGCTAGATGACAGGCATAGTGGTGCACGCCTGTAATCCCAGCACTTGGGAGGCAGAAGTAGGCAGATCTCTGTGAGATCAAGGCCAGCCTGCTCTCCATAGTGAGTTCTACACCAGCTGGAGCTACAGACCCCGACTCCAAAACCACCCCCTTCACACACACCTAAAAAGGGCTTAGATGAACTTGGGATTCAATATGCCTAACAAACAAGAGCTATGATGTCTGTAACTTCTGCTAGCAGATAACTGTCTTTTCAATGACTATCTTAATTGTAAACTAAATTCTAGCACAGAAACCTCTTGCTCTGGCTCCATGTGTCAATTATGTTTGTAATTTGTATTTTTATTATATAAACATACCTAGGAGTCAAGCAGGAAATCGTGTCTTTAGATAGGCAAAAGCAGAACAAATCAAAACCTGACAAAACTGAGCACATCACACTGTGCTCAGAGCACCTCAGGTGAAATCTGTGTTAATAGGCAAATTTCTCAAATGTTTGAAGCATCACAAATGCTCACTTTTGTACTAATGACATCCTGTTTCAGTTATGCTGAGCAAACAGGATTTAAATTGAGAAAAATAATATTTGCAGAAAAATCCTTCCTGTCTGTTGATTAAATCAAATCAATCATCATAAACTCCATACACATTAGTTTTCTGTATCTAATTCACACTCTAGGGAACCTTGCCTATAATCAAAGCACATATTTATGTAAATAGTAAAAGTTAAAATAACCAATATTTTAAATTAATAGTCTGTATAATTTCAAGCAATACTGCCATGAAATGTCACAAAGGAAAAATTACATCTTTACTTTAAAATATTAAGCCTTGTGCTCTCAAAAAAATATGCCCTTAATCCCAGTACTCGGGAGGCAGAGACAGACAGATCACCATGAATCCAAGGCCAGCCTGGTCTACATAGCAAGTTCCAGGTCAGCTGCTGCTCCAGGGAAACCCTGTCCCAAAATTTACCCACTTCTCTTTAAACATTTACTAAATATTAACTATGTTCAGATATTAATTGTAGGCCAGATTGGTGATAGAGCTAGGGAGATGATAATCACTTTAATTAAAGTTTATCTGCTTTCTAATGATATCAACAAAATCATGAATGAAAGGCAGAAAAATAAAAATATTCGTATTAAAACTAATTAATTCACCAAACATTTGAGCACCTGCTAAATTCTGGGCTTTACTCAATATGCTTGATGGACGTCTGTGTTATTTCATGGATCTTGGATGCTTAAAAGAAATATTTCATGGAGGATAGAGAGATGGCTCAGCAGTTAAAAACACTTGCTCTTCTTCCAGAGGACCTGGGTTTGATTCCTAGCACCCACATGGTGGCTGACAACCAACTACAACTCCAGTTACAGAGGTTAAGACACACACTCTTTGGGCTTCTGCAGGATCGCACACATGTGGTAGTTCACATGCAGGCAAAACACTCATACACAGAAAATAGAAATAATAAATAATAAATATTTTATGCTAACATTAAGTGCTCAAATCATTTACTGGTTTAAATAGACAGCATGGGAATTGCATGGCTTGTAATCTTTACTAGGACAATAATATTGTTATTAACAAAGATGTTTCCTAACACTGGGTCAAGAGTCAAGGCATTTGCATTTCTTGGCATGTCATTAAGAAATTTAGAACTTAGGCTGGAGAGCTTGCTCAGCAGTTAAGAGCACTGGCTGCTCTTACAGAGGACCTGGGTTCAACCCAGCACCTTCCTGGCAGCTAACAACCTTAACTCTAGTTCCAGGGGATTCGACACCCTCTTCTGACCTCTGTAGGCATTGCATCACAAGGGTGCAACTACCTACATGCAGGCAATACACACATACACATAAAAAACAAAAATAATAAATATTTTTTTTAAAAAAAAGAAATTTAGAGCTAAAAAATATAAAATACAGTGAGATCCTGTCTCTGCCTCATTTTATTGAGAGTGAGGAGAGACAGGGAGAATTCTTCAGCATCCTGACACTAGGTACCTCAATTTGCATATCACACCTTTCATTTATTTAATCTCTTTTTTTTTTTAAACAAAGGCAGTGAGGAGCAGGAAGTGAAGAGCAGGAAGGAAGGACATGAATGAGCTGAGAGCTGGGCTCTGCTACTCCACAACCCATGGTCTTCTGTCTCACTTCTATGAAAGCCACTCAAGGACCACAGGAGCAAACCAGTTCTAAAATTAGAACCTGAGCTAGAGTTGCTTCTTTCCTGTTCCTAGCCCCACCCCACTGCCTACTGCATTCCGGGAAAGCATGGACCATCTCTGTTCAGTTCACTCCTCCAGTCCTTAACCATGTACAATTTGACACACAGAAGACACTTGGCAGCCACTGGTCAGTGTGTTAAATGATAAA
>NW_008331995.1:7583578-7586685 GCF_000622305.1 Nannospalax galili | reverse complement strand
GAAATTTAGAGCTAAAAAATATAAAATACAGTGAGATCCTGTCTCTGCCTCATTTTATTGAGAGTGAGGAGAGACAGGGAGAATTCTTCAGCATCCTGACACTAGGTACCTCAATTTGCATATCACACCTTTCATTTATTTAATCTCTTTTTTTTTTTAAACAAAGGCAGTGAGGAGCAGGAAGTGAAGAGCAGGAAGGAAGGACATGAATGAGCTGAGAGCTGGGCTCTGCTACTCCACAACCCATGGTCTTCTGTCTCACTTCTATGAAAGCCACTCAAGGACCACAGGAGCAAACCAGTTCTAAAATTAGAACCTGAGCTAGAGTTGCTTCTTTCCTGTTCCTAGCCCCACCCCACTGCCTACTGCATTCCGGGAAAGCATGGACCATCTCTGTTCAGTTCACTCCTCCAGTCCTTAACCATGTACAATTTGACACACAGAAGACACTTGGCAGCCACTGGTCAGTGTGTTAAATGATAAATTAATTAACGTGGTACCTTTTCAGCCACTTGTGACCATGATTTGACTTGTCAAAACAAAACAAGTGACTGGGGGGACTTTGCTGAATGTTCATGGCAAACATGAGCTACAATATGGCACTCACTAGAAGGAAACACAAAGAAACAATGTTTTTCCTTTAAATATTCTGGTTTAAAATGGGACTAAGAAAATGTGAAAAATTTTTTTTTTTTTTTTTTTTTTTTTTTTTTTTTTTTTTTTAGCCATGCCAAATGGCTCAGGGGGTAAAGGAGCCTGAGAGTTTAAAAATTCAATCCTGAATTTCCACATGGTAGAAAAGAACCAATTCTTTCAAGCTGTCCTCGGACCTCCTTGGACTTCCACCTGCACATACATCTTGACATATGCACACACATATCAGAGAGAAAGAGAGATAGACACAAACACACACACACACACACACACACACACACAGAGGGACAGAGAGAGACAGAGACACAGATACAGAGAGAGAAATGTAATATATAAATTATTTTTAAAAGTTAGTTCCTGGACCTACAGCACAATTTACACATGTTAATGCAAGCAAAGGGTGAGAAAATTCTCAAAAAAGTATCATTCAAAAAGGTTTGCTGGCAGAAACAAGGTCTTGGGAAATTTGGAGGCGAAGGACAGATTCTGTCAACAAAGATGGTAAACCCTAAGCCAAATCTTCTAAGTGTGTGGTTCAAGATGATTTCAAATCAGGACACACAGACTCCACAGTAAATAGCCATGGAGTCACACAGTGAAAAGGCCCTTTCAGATCTCTTTCATCTCAGGAAGGAGTCTCTGATGCTAATATGTTTTCAATCCCTCAACACTTGCCCTTTGTTTAACCAGAAAGCTTAGACCTCCAGCTCCAGCTGCCTTAGACTTTACACCTTGCAGGATCTAACCATTTTCTTTCAGTTTCATTGTAGTCATTTTACACATCCATGTCCTCACACCTTCATACATTATAATAGTTCCCTCAAAGTGCTTTACTATTTTAAACATCACATAGTATCTGGGGGCAAAGGTAAGGAACTTAGCATGGAAATAGCTGAAGTTGGAGAAACACTGATTGAGAAAAATGAAGACTGTGCCAGAATCTTTCAGTGAAAACAAGATTAAACATAACCCAGAAATAGTGGCCTTTCCTATTGTAGTGAGAAGCTAACAGCTATAAAGAATTTCAGTCTGATAAAACAGAACCATCCAGGGCTCTGAAATCATAGCAGGCAGGCTTAGCCCTAATCTCTCACTAGCTGTGGAAAATGAGCATGACTTACAGATAGGATTCCATGCAGGAAAAGTGGGGACCTGCCAAGGAGGACTGAGAGCATCACAATGGAGGTGACAGGCTGTGGTGCTGACAGAGCCTGGAAATAGGACCTCCATCCAGAAAGGCAGTCAGCAAGCCTGTTAGGAGGACAGAATGTCAGATGCACCTGAGGGAGACATGTTAATCTATGAAGACCACCCCCACAGAAAATCTGAAGCTTCCTGCTGCCTTAGGAAATACTAATGGTCTGGTTTTGTTTTGCTTTGAATTCTTCTGATTTCTTGATAAAATATCAAAAACCAGTCTCAGAAACTGATTTTTCCCCCTAGCTATATAATATGTTCGTACACTAGATGGAGCTAATTTTATAATACTTAGGGATTCTTGTACAGGTTTCCCGTTGTACTTAAGGAGGGGGAAAAATTACACACCAAGTTTGGGGAGAGCTGTGTAATAGCTAAAATATATTTACATTTAAAAATTTAAATTTTTCATTTTACAGGTGCAAAAGGTAGTATTCAGGCATATACATCTACAAACTACATTCTCGAGAATTGTGTAATTGAGTTACAAAAAGTGAAAATAAACCTCATAAGGCTTTAAATAAGTTGGGAGCCAAAGAATGCCTGAGCAGTTATGAGCACATACTGCTACTGCATAGAACCTGAGTTCAGTTCCCAGCACCCACAGCCACCTATAACTCCAGCTCCAGGGCATCCAACACTCTTCTTTTTTCCACAGTCACCTATACTCATAAGCACATACCCACACACAGACACAGATATACACACTGACAAAGATACACACACACACACACACACACACGCATAATTAAAAAATAACATATACATGCAGGCAAAGCATTAATACGCATTAAAAAAATTAAAAAGATGCTGGGTGTGGTGGTACACGCCTTTAATCCCAGCACTTGCGAGGCAGAGGCAGACAGATCTCTGTGAGTTCGAGGCCAGCCTGATCTACATAGTGAGTTCCAGGGTAGCTGGGGCTACAGGGAGACCCTGTCTCAAAAAGACAAAACAAACAAACAACAAAAAAAAATTAAAAAGATAAAATTTTAAAAGAATTTAAAGGGGGTGCTAGAGAGATGGCTCAGCATTTAAGAGCACTGGTTGCTCTTGCAAATGACCTGGATTCAGTTCCCAGCACCCACATGGCAGCTAACTAAAATTAGTAACTTCAGTTCCGGGGATGCTGACGCCTTCTTCTGGTTTTCATAGGCATTGCACCACATGGGTGTACTTACATAAATGTGGGCAAAACATTCATATACATTAAAAAATTAAAATTTTAAATAAACATAACATTTCAAATAAGTACG
>NW_008331995.1:7568410-7583445 GCF_000622305.1 Nannospalax galili | reverse complement strand
CATGTAGGTAAGTGCACCCGTGTCATGCAATGCCTGCGGAGGACAGAAGAAGCTGTTGGATGCCCTGGAACTGGAGTTATAGACAGTTGTTAGCTGCCATGTGGGTGCTGGGATTCGAACCTGGGTCTTCTGCAAGAACAGCCAGTGTTCTCAACCGCTGAGTCATCTCTCCAGCCCAAGTCTATGATTTTTATGTTGAGCTGTTTATATCAGGTTAGGCCACATGTGGCCTGTGAAACTTGGTTTGGACATACCAGGATACTTTCTGGAACTCAACCCAAATTACTAGCAAAGAATAAATAATGCTATGAAATGTGCATTTTAATATGTGCATCATATAACTCACTGGCATTTCAAACTTTGATTTATCAATGTATATTTATTATTGTTTTTTGACCTGACACTTCAAAAAAATACATGAGTTGTTTCCTCTTGTTTGTTTGCTTGGAAAAATGAAGAAATTCTAAATGCAATATGCACAGTGGTCTCACCATAACCAGTGATAAACTACATTCAGGCTCAAATAGCGTCTAAGAAAAGGGAGACCCGTAGTCCGTGAAAACACAGAAACAGGCCCCAGCATGGGAAGGAAGAACTGCTCAGGTACTTGCAACAGGAGAGGACTGACGTCTAAGATGAGGAAAAGTCTACTGCCAAAGATGAAAGCAAATACCCATGCTCATAGTCATGACCCACCCAAGGCGTGTATGTAAGTCCAACACTGCTGCCACAGGTACAGAAGGTTAAGAGCAGTGCTCATCAAGCAGGGGAAAAAGGAAGGGGGTGCTACTGGCACCAGCTGGTAGAGCCCAGAGATGTTGATGACTGTGTTACAATACATAGGACAGCCTCACAGAAAAGAAAATCTGGCTCTAAAAACACTACCATATAGAAAGTATATATACCCTGAGGAGGTGGCTGGGCACATAAAGCACTTGCCAAGCCAATGTGAAGCCTGGAGTTTGGATCCCCAGAACTGATATAAATGCCAGGTAGGTGGGTGTTGTGGGCCATCTATAACTCTAGCGCTTGAAAGGCAGAGACAGAGATTCCTGAAACAAGCCGGCTAGATGGACTAGCTGAGTAGGTGAGCCCTGGGCTCAGTGAGAGACCCTGCTGAGGTGGAGAGTGATCAAGGAAGACTCCTGATGTCAGACTAAGGCTTGAATTTACATGTACACACATGTATATGTATGCACACACAAATGCACCTAACCATGTGAGCATGACTACACATAATGCATGCCACAGAAACAAGCAAAAAACAAAGAGAGAAAGAAAACACATCTCTCATCCAGGACACAAATTAGCTCCAAGTCTTTATAAGCATTAGGAGTTAACCAAAAATGTTAATGTGTTTATGAACAGATTTTAGACCTATGGGAAACAGTACATGGATAGACTTGCATCTATCACATGTGTCAGAACATGTGGGTCAGTGTGCCAAGCAATTAAGATTAAGAAGGACTAGGCCAAAAAACTGAGGATTAGCCACACAGTGGCACATGACATGATAGTGAGCCACAACTGTGAACTTCACTGGACCAATGCTGAATGAAAAAAGAAAAGACACAGAACACTGCCATGTAATTCCAGCAATTTGAAGTTCAAGGCACGGTCTAGAAATGGATGCATAGATGGTAGACTATAATAAAAAGCAAAGAAATAATTAGAATGAAATTCAGGAGGGTGTTTATCTTAGTGGAGAGTACAAAGGGGGATGCAATCGGTGCTGAGGTTCCAGAACATTTTATATTTTGAAATATTTTATTTATTATTTTTATTTTATGTGTATGAGTGTATTTATGTGCATGTATGTGAGTGCACCCATGTTGTACAATGCCACGGAGATCAGAATAGGGCTTCAGATTTCCCTGGAATTGGAGTTAAGGATGGTTCATAGCCACCATGTGGGTGCTGGGACTTGAACCCGGGTTCTCTGCAAGAGCAGTCAGTGCTCTTAACCACTGAGTCATGTTTCCAGCCCCAACATTCTATATTTGAACATTGATGGCATGTGCCTGGTTATTCATTTACTTGTTATTCAGTAAACTTATAGGTTTTAGGTACTTTTCTGAATGTTAGATGTATTTAATAGCAAGACAGGTGTTGGTGGCTCAGCTTTGTAATCCCAGCACTCTAGAGACTGAAGCAGTAGGGTTGCTGTGAGTTCAAGGGCAGTCTGAGTTGCTTAGTGAATTCTAGGTAAGCTTTGACTACAATGTGGAATACTATCAAAAGAAGAAGAAAAAAAGATATTCAACCAAAAATAAGGGAAGGGAATGGGTGGAGATAGGAAATACAAGTCACTAGAGATGTTGCAAAGGAATAGTGACTTCACATATTACTGACTAAGGTATCACCAGGGTCAGATGTATCTCTCACTGTTGCTTCCCTCTACAGAGCCGCCATCCATCACACCTTATCTGTCAACAGGCAAACTGCACCTCCTGTTTCCTCAGTTATCCTGGCACGATTCATCTCAGCCCTGGACTGTTCTGCCTACCACAAGAGGACTGTTCCTAAGTCAGGGGTTTACCGTTCACATACATCTGCTTTAAGAATATTAATGGCTCACCAACAAACAACGAAAGAATTTCAAGTCTTATTTAGACTGCCAGGCAAGGGCCAACATGCCTTTCTGGACCTAATGATCCCTGTCAGTATGAGCAGCCTCACTGCGGCTCCGACTCCAGCTGTACACTCTTACTGCGATGGTTCAGCTGCCTGGAGGGCCCTCCATGTACTCACCTTCCCTTTCTATTCTAAAGTCCCCCTCCACACTCTTCAATAAAGTAAAAAAACAGATGTGTTAACAAGTGTGAGAGAGGGATGAAGAAACTGGAACACTCAGCTGAGTGTGTAAATTCATCCAAAGCCTTCTGGAAAATGTTCTCATTAGATACTAAAACCGGACATGCATATGCCTAATGACAAACTAATTCTACTTCTCAGCACATGACAAACAGAAAGCTTTGCCAAATAGAATACAGCAATGATGTTCGTAGTAGCAGTGCCCATGGCAGCAGGAAACTGTAGGCACACCAGATAATACATCATCAATGCTAGAATATACAGGTAGTGGTGTTAATGTATAAGCAATTATCCTATGAGAATGAACTGTTGCCACCTAAAAGAAGATGTGAATCTAACATGTACACCGTTGAGCCAAAAAATTCAGACTTGACAGTATATATTGTATGATTTAGTTTGTACAGCTGAATAAAACCCAAACACCATTAAAAGGCAATGGTAGAAGTCAGGAGAATGGGCTGGGGAGATGACACAGTGGGTAAGTGCCTGCCACACAAACATGAGGACCCGAGCTCAGATCTTGGGCACTTGCTTAAAAATCAGGTACAGGCAGTGTACAGACCCACATGAACATGTATATAAACTACAACTACACACATACAAAAAGAAATCAGGAGAATGATCATACTTAGAGTAAGGAGGGATGAGATGGGGCCACAAAGATGCTGGTTACTTGGTGTCAATTGATCAGGCACCAAAGGTAATATTGGTATACGTTCTGTAAGAACACCACAGCTCAATTAAAAGCCCACTACAAATTACTTTAAAAATCTACCTATTCTTCTTCAAGATCACTTCTTGACAAGCCTTCCTCACTTTCTTAACAATAATCTCCACTAATACTAACTGATCTCTCTTTATCATCCAATGTCCTTTTCCCATCATTGAATTATAATATTAAAATTACCTTATACTTTCTAGGCTATCTTTCCCAAAGGAGAATGCTACACCATGAACAGAATTCATGGATCAGGACTTCAGCAGCAGCTAGTCAGTAAATATATATGGCATCTATAATAAATTTATCAAAGTTAAATTACATGCAGTACATTTTCAAAAGCAATATTTCTTTATGATCAAATTAGGTAGATACTATCACACTTGTCAGCATTTGATTTTTACTTGCAAACATTAAAATTCATCTTTTTTGCTGTATGGTTCTATAAGGTTTGAACTGTATACAGTTTGGTAATCACCACCATCACAGTCAAGACACAAAACAGCTCTATTACTCCCCAGTGCTGACCTCAGGTAGTCAAATCTCCCCAGAGTCCTATCTCCAGAAACCATTTATCAGATTCTATAGCTGAGGATGCTTTTGAATGACTGATCCTCTTGTCTCCAATTCCTGACTTCCAGGCTTACAGTAGTGAAAAGGCACACTTGGTTTATGTAGTGCTAGGGATCAAACCAGGACTTCGTGCACACTGGACAAGGACTCTACCAACATCTCCAGCCTGGAATACAGGCTCTGGAGTCTGTTTCCTTTCTCTTAGCAAACAGATTTGGGATTTTTTACACAAGGGTACAGATATGTAGGTCTTCTCCTTTTAATTACTAACTAGATTTCCCTGGAACCATAGCTGGTTAATCCTTTGACAAGTAAAGGGGTATTTAGACTGTTTTCCAGTCAAGGGTGATTATAAAGGTGCTATAAAGCAGTAATAGAGAGAAATCGTGAGCATTTAAATTCCAGGAATGGTGTGCCTGACCAAGTACTTCCTTCCTATATATGTGAGTGAAATCTAGCTCGCAGTGCCTTCTGTTCAAAGAGACTATAAACTGCCTTTTCTGTATCAAGTGTACATCACTGGGGCAGAGATAAGAAGCACCCCATGAAGCAGCTTTCCAATGGCCCCTCTTGCCACTGTGACCCTTGTAGCTGAACTGTTACAAAGTTTCATCCTGATCAGTGCTGTGTCAGTGACTGACAATGCTTTGTGACCATTGACTTTTATCTAACCTCCCGTACTCACCTGTGACACACAGGGAGGATGGCAAGTGGTGGCCCCAACATTTGGGGACTCTGAGAACACGCTAGGAAAAAGATTACTTCCACAATTATGCAGAGCAGTGGCTGCAGCTGCAATTTTTTCTGTTGATTTAAACATAAAAAGCATATGTCTAAATCCTCAGGGGCAGAGTGCCTGGATCATAAAATTTCTACAAGATGGCATTTTGAGTGTACTTCTCTGAAGCCTGGGCCACAGTATGGCCAGGGTCATGACCATGAGGAAAGGGAAGGCCTGAGAATGGCATTTCAGGGACATAGCTGCCTGCACCTGCTTTGGAGGCCAGCAGCATAGGTGTTCCAAGTCTTTAAGACTCAAGAGTGACATGAAAAACTTTATGCTCACAAGACTTTAGTGTGTCTTAGAAAGTGAGAATCGCTTCGTTGACCCAATTCAAAGGTTAAGTAGAAATGGCACCAGCTACTTAAGGAAGGTGCTGTGTCTCCACAAGAAGCATTTCCATGAGTGCCTAATTTTAATCTTTAGTAACACCCTTTAACTTTAATACTGTTCATAATATCCTTTTATCAATGAGGAGAATGGGGCTTTGACAGGTGACTTGCAAAACAGAAAGTCTACCCAAGGCACAGTCTGAAACCAGATCCTATGGTCTTAATTCACAGGTGATACTGCCTTGGGGTCAGGGTCCTACAAGTAAATACATCCGCCCATCCAGACATTCCAAGAAAAAATATTTGTATTAAATACATCCAGAGAAATAAATACGAATAAGATATGTTCCTAGCTTCTGGGGACACATTTGTAAGGGAGTAAGGAATGCTATCAAGAAGCGTCTTCAACTTTTTGATCAAATACTTTTCTGAGATTCACAGAAAAACTACACTTTCCAGAGAAAAGCTATGCATGCATAACCACACAAGAAACTCACTGAAAGCCTGGAGCGGAAGTTAGGAATCCCTGGATTACTTGAGTAGCTGACAGTACACTGGAAGGTAAAGAAGTTTTGAAGGCAGAGATGCACCAGGCAAAGAAGGAAGGAGCAGGGACCTTTGGTAAGAGTTCCAGCAAGTTAGCCACAGGCAAAAGATGGATGATGAAAGAAGACGGGAGCAGGAAAACAGGTAACAGGCTGCAGACTGAGGGATGAGTTTCTTATCTGTGGAAAAGATGTGGTGAGGACAATGAGGTACTAGTGGCCCGGCTCTGGGGTCAGAAGGAACTCACTCTTATTAGCTGTGCACCCCTCTGTTTCATCATCTACATAATGGGAATAAGAGCAGTCCCTGCCTTGTAAGCTGTGCCACGCACAGGGAATACCTGGCATGCACATGGCACAGATGCTCAAGTACAAGCATTCGATATATTGCAGCCATCAATACCACCATGGTTATCGCCACCAGTACCATCATCACCATGGTCTGACCCTAGGGTGGTCTGTGAAACTTAACTCCTCTCTAACAGTAAGATCACAGAACTGATATATTTTTGGGTCACCCTAATACATTTTGAAATGCACAAGGTCCCTTGCAAGGATCTTTGCCCAGAAAGTCTCCCGTGAAATGTTGAGTCTCTAATACTCTCCTTGTAAACTCATACCCTATCATTTATTCTCAGTATGAAAATGTGAGATGCATACTGCAGAAAATGAGGGCAGAAATTATGATAGTGTTTGGGATATCTACAGTAGGTTCTTTGTTAATGCCAGTATCTACCTTATGTGAGAACGGATTTCACTATTAAAAGCTAATGAGATGTCATATATTATGTGAGTAACATCATGCCCAGAATCAGACTCCAGAACATGAATTTTTTAGAAGACTGACAAAAGAACTTGGTGTCAAGACTGACAAAGGGAACAATGATATACACGTCTATTCAATTTTTCTTTACCATTATGTTTTCATTAATAGTTCATTTTCAATTATTCCTGTGATCTAGGAGCTAAAACATAAGCTGGAGTCCATTCATGGGTGCTCAGGGACATGTGTGGAGGATGATTTGTTTTGACTTCAGCCAGGATGACAGACAGAAAATTCATGAGACCCTTGCTCTTTCAACTGTTCCATGGCCAGCCAGTATTTGCCAGAGAAATACTGCCACAGAGTAAGCTCTGGAAAAACCAAGTAATGAGAAATACAAATGTGTTTATCTTCCCCAGAAAGTGAGCCAGGATATCTGGTTATCTCTGCCATCTACACAGACGCCATGTACAAATTCCCAGTGTCCCCTCACTTGAAAGCACACACGTGAAAGGACGTGTAGGTTTCCAACCATTGCCTCTGACCCAAGCCATCATTGTGATTCACCAAGCTTCTTCTCGGCTTTCGATCTGTTCCTGCAAAAGCAGGGCAGTAAATGGCTTCAGCTCTATCCACAATGAGGTAGGCAGAAAATCCAATTGTTCTAAGACAAGGAGAAGAATTGATTCCTGACACTAGGACAGAAGGGAGGCCTGGCCAGGGGAAAACACTGCTAGCAATCAGCTGCAGTGAATGTGAGGGAAAGGGCTGACAGGCTGGACACCATGTAGGGGTGGGAATGGAGCAACTACAAAATACCCACGTCTAACAAGAATCAAAGCAAGGACTCCTCTTATGAAGAAATCCCCAAATGGCTTTTAGAAAACCAGGTAAAGCCTCAGGACATATAAGCAAAGCAGTTGTGGAGATGGACTCAGAAAAAACTCTGAAGTCTGCATTATATAATAGACCTTTCTTCATCTGACACCCATTCCACACAAAGAAAACCCACTTCATCTGAAGGATGCAGGACTACTACCTCCATTAAGAATCCATTCAACCTAAAAGAACCCTTTGCACACTTTTGTTTATGTACACAAGAGAGTTTCTTCTCTGTAACCAAGAATCGTGAACACACCCCTTACACCTAAGCAACAAGGCTCTGCCCTTACTAGCCCTAACCTCACTTTCCCCATGTGTAAGGACGATAACCAAGGACAAGCCAAGGAAGGCATGAACTCTAGGCTTGGCCTTCAGGCCACTTTAGTCTTCTAGTTTTCCCTAGTTCTGAGACGTCCTTAGTGAGAAGACTTGTGATGGCAGAGATTATGACATTTTTCCAGAGTGGCTTCAGCACTGCTCTGTGAAACTGTGTGAAGATGACTATACATGAATTGTATTTATTTTTTAATATGTGTTAAGTTCTTACTCTGAGGTCACAAGGCCCATGGTAAAAGTTGGAATAAACAAATAGACAACAGAACAACAAAGACAGAGTCTGCCCTCAGTGTAGCTCCCACTGTTCTGGCGTGTGACCAATGTGTGCTTCATAACATGAGTCCCCTCCAGGGGATACATGTAGAGACTCTTAGAGCCCTTTCTTGGACTACAAGTCCCCAGGTTTATTTGTAGATGTGTCTTGCTACAGGAACAAGATGTATGATCATTACTGAAGAGAATAGCCTTAACACATGCTTCAAAACTAGATCTCCTTGTTTTTATTCTCAGGGTTCTATGATATCCCCCTTTCTATCCATAAATCTTAGCTAGACCCTGCTCTGGGAAAGCTTGCTATCCTTCTAAAACTATTTGTGTTTATTCACTAATAGTATAAGTATTTACTAAACACTTACCAAGGGCCAAACACCAGAGCTGGCCCAGGGCAGAAACTAGTAAGAAAGACGGCCTTTGCAGTGAAATACATTGAAAGACATGGTCCAGAGGACACAAGTGAGTGCTGACGGTTCAAAGACCCGAAAGTTATACAGAAGCACAGTCATATATAGTACTGAAAACAGGCATACTTCTGATAGTCTTCATGGGGGCAGCGCTAGAAATAACTGGCACATCTCATGCCAGATCCAGGATGTTCTCTCCTCAAGGAGCGATCACACTCAGTGCTGCCCGTCTGATCCCTAGTGCTCCTCCCTAGGTAGCTGTATGGTTCATTCTACTGTTGTTTATATCTCTGCTTAGAAGGAACTCCAGCTTTGAGGCCAAAAACATTAGCCTCAAACTAAACTCAAATTAAATAGAAATCCTCTCTTGTTTTACTTTTTCGCCCCCATCTGTTTCAGCTTATGAATTGTGGCAGGGCACATATTTTTGCCTGTTTATTCACTCTTCTATCCTTAACACCAAAGCAGTATTTGGCAGGGTAGGTACTCAATAAACATTTGTGCAATGAATGAACTGATGTTTATGTAAGGAACAGGGAAGAAGGGAGGGAGGGAACAGAAAGGAGGGAAGGAAGAGGAAAGGAGGGAGGGAAACTAACAACTACGATTTTTAAAAAATTGAAAAATAAATGCATACACACAAAAGAATCACTTCTCGAACAGTACAGAGTTAAGTATACTAAAAACAGGTCACAGGAAAAACTGCAATGATTTGGAACTTACCAGGCAAAATGTAAAAATAAAATGACTGGGAGAAAGACAGCCATTAACCTGTTTTTGTTTATTTATATTAATTTCTTCACAAAATACTTTAAAGTGGTTTATGAAAAAAGCATGCAATGTCCCAAGATAAAGGACAAGAACGGTAATTAATATAACTAGATGAATGCAAGATAATTCAAGAAAAAAAGCTGAGTGAGGTCAGGAATAAGATGATCACGAAGGCAAACTGGAGGCTACACTTCTCAAGGTGAGTCACAAATTGCTTTCCAAGCCAGAAGATTTGAACGTCCAGCATCGTCTAGGATGAGGCAGGTAACGTGAAGGACTAAAGCAATCTGAAGACATCCTGTTCTATTTTCAGCAAACGGGCACTACTTCTTCACTGGACCCCATGGTTGCCATGGAGACACGTGAGTCCAATGTGGCCAGATCTGCTTTTTTCTTTCTTTCTTTTTTTTTTTTTTTAATAGATACTGGTCATTCGAATACACTGGTGTGAAATCTCATTTACATGTTGGCAAATGGTTGGCAAATGGTTTTCTTTTGGGTCCTTTTTTTTTCAAGTGTGTGGGTCAAAACAAACATGCCTGTGGCCAGAGAGGAAGAAGATAGGATCAGTTACATGACTAACCGTATCCATAAAGCAAAAACCCAAAGTTGTGTAGAAGCACAGTCATCTGTGGTATTGAAACCAGAGACATGTCTCACAACAGTCATCTAAAAGAGGACATTGTAAAGCCCTCAAGGCAGGCACCTCACACAATTAGAATTTATAAAGCTCTACCTTATAATGATCTTCAATGGGGACAGAAGTATAACACTAAGTGTAATTTAGTGATTAACTAATAAGTGGTGGGCTGGTAGGAAGAATATCTCACATATATAAAAATCTCACAATCAAGACCCCTGCAGGTCTAGGTAATTTCAGGCTTAGATGCTGCATTAGATTTCCCTTAAATGTTGTTTTACTAATGATCCCTTTTGATATTGGTAAAATCCTTTTAACTTCCTTAAACTTTTCAAATGTCTTACTTTCTGTTTTAGGGTATTCTAGAGAAACAAAGAACCTGTATCTTTCAGAATGCAATGCATACATATTTGGGTTTTCATAGCAGCATTTGGTAAGTATTGAGTAGTACAGGGTTCAAGGCTAGACTTCCTGGCAAGGACCTGGAGTGCATTATTCTATGGTGGTTTAAGTTCAAGGTCATTTGCTTGACTGGACAACCTATCTGGCAATAGAACTGAAAGAGGAAAGCTGAAGAGCTTGGCATGCCTCCAGTTATCTGCTCAAGGAAGAATACAAAGACAGGACCTGATGTCTCCACAAGAACAGCATTGTTCTGTATCTGCTCCAGGTCATGAACTAAAAGACAGTCAAGTTTATTACCACACAGTGATGCTCCATGGAAGCCCTGGGGTAGTGTTGAGGAGATTGTTTCCTAACTGGGCTCTTGTCATAATCAGAACCATACAGCTACATCTCATCTACCCCATACAGAGTCCATGGTGGTACAGTACTGTTTTGGAAATGCACTGCTCCAGAGCAAGTGTTAGACAGTAGCAAGAACAATCCCAATAAATGTTGCTTATGCCTGGTATTGCCTACAAGGACCCTAGGTGACCACAGAACACTGAACTCATCAAGCAGTGTTGAAAGCACAAATGCACACACTGCACGCACCTACCACCTACCTCAATTTAACACACATGGGATATACACCATACCCAACCTGATCAGGCAGTACAACTATTCAGACAATTTTAGATAAGCTCCCTTCTATGGCCTTGCAATGGCACCTCTGAGGACACATCAGAAACACCCTCCAGGGCTTAAACAAGGCTCAGTACCATGTTTACCACTTCAGTGCATTGCTTAACTATTTAACAAGAAAAGAGACAGCACCTGTTTTGAATAGGCTCCTATTACACATTTGTTTGTTTTTGAAAGATTTTTCGTACTACTCTCATAGTTCATTTTTCCTGTATATCCTGTGGTGTCTGCATCAAGATTTTTCTCAGGTTAGTGATTTTTCTTAAAAACATGTGTATGGGGCTGGAGAGATAGCTCAGCCATTAAGAACCTGTACTGTTCTTATAGAAGACCCAGAACCCAAATCGCACCTCACCATCACCTGTAACTCTAATTTCAGGTGATTCAATGCCCTTTGGCCACCTCAGGCACCTATACTTACATGGGCCACATAAACACACAGGTACACAGATATATAAATAAATAAAAATAATAAACATGTTTGTGCTCTAGCAAAACTGACTGAACTAGGAATCTACATCATTTTTAACAAGTGAATTTTTCTAGAATGCAAGTACAACTCACCACTACTATATAGGAAGGACCGCCACCACATCATATTTATTATGAATTCATTAACTCGCTTTAACAAGGAATACAAAGTTACAAAGGAATACAAGGAATACAAAGTTACAAAGGAATACAGGGAATACAAAGTTAAATCTGTATCATGAGAGTTCGTACTCTAAACACTGCATTTGCTCATGGTAGGAAACTAAAAGCAACCCAAAACATACGCAGAGTACACGCACTCACTGCCCCTGAGGGCAGCACTTCCCCGGCTTTCCCTTCTGTTGCTTCTCCTTGCACCCCACTATGTATGCGATTTTCTCAGTGATCTTCAGTGGGGGTGTACACTGTTCTCCCAGTTTATCTTAGCTCAGCTTGGCAAGTGAACTGCTACTTCTACATTCTGTTGGCTTTTCTGAGACAAAAGTGAAGCATTGCTGAGTGGAGCCAATCACTGGACATCGACTGAGCGCCTGGTATCTGCTCAGTGCCTGGGCTCTGCTACACACAGATGAGCGGATTCAATGAGTGGGCTTAACCACTGGATTTCTTAGCTTCTAAGTTTATCCTAGCTGCAACATTTTTCTACCCTTATGATTAATTATTATTTTCATTTGAGTTTGAAGATCTGTTAAAAATATAAATTATATAAATAGCACATTTGGAAAAGAAAATGGACTAGTATTATTTGTCTCCAGCAAATTATAGCTTCAAGAATTGCCTCCTGCCCTTTTGTCTGTCACTTTTTATAATATTGCAGCACTGAAATTAACTACATAAAACAAAGCTGCATCTGAATATTTTTAAGTAGTAAGTACATATAGTAAAGTGTCAGAAAGACCACCTACTATCTTGTTTCTTTTTTTTTTTTTTCTTCAGCAGGGTTATTTTGAAGGGTTTCTTTTTGTTTATAGTGAATATGGATTTAAAATTTTAGCAAAGTGTATGGAAAATATATATTAATCTAGACATGTATTTGTATGGATTTAAATATAATATGGGGATATTGTATTTAAGCCTTCTGAATAAGTTCAGTTTTTTAAAGATGACACATAACTCAGCATAAAAAGTTGTCTGGGTTCCATCTCTCATTTTCTGATGAGCTACTGAGAAGTGCTTAGAAATAAAGATTAGAGGACAAAATCAAAAGAGGCTAGAGGGGCTGGTGAGGTAGCTCAGTTAGGAGAGTGTTTACTCAGCATGCAAAGTCCTAGGGTTGATCCCCAGCACCCATAACTATATGTGGTAGTGTAGACCTGTAATCCCAGAAGTCAAGAGGTGGGGGCAGAAGGATCAGAAGTCAAAGATTCTGGATCACCCTCATCCACATATTGAATTTGCAGGTAACATGAGATTGTGTCTCAAAAATTAAAAAATACAGTAAAGAGTTGGACAATACATTTATATATTCAACAGCTCTAAAACCATAATTGATGTCCCTCCTGTTTGGAAGAGGTGTGCTGTTTGCTCAGTCATTACTGAAGTCAAAGAATGGGGGAGGAGGGTTACTGGAAAATTCCAGGGTTGCATCTTAATGCCATTCAAGTGTTGATGTCCACATTTTTCTCTCACAGAGAAAGACAATTATCTCATTATTACAACATCCCAACATCCTCATGGGAGTAAGGCCTTCTGTCAAGTCTCCTATCCCTTTCAAAGCCTCTCTGTATGTGACCCAATAGATGCACTGTCCAGCTGAACCTGGGCAGTGATTTTTCATGCATATCAGACACTCTTGTGTCCATAGCAGCCTTCCCATAGAGACTGTGTTTGAGAAGGGAAGAAAATGAACACCACAAAGTTTCTACCAAAGCCCACCATATAGGCAAGGGCAGAGAACAGAGGACCATCCTTCCAAGAATGACTAGAGCAAGGTCCAGGGGCCAGGTGATCTGAAGTCACCCTGAGCAAGACACACACCTCTTTATGGCCTTATATTCCCTCACATGCCTTTGCTTATATCATTATGAGAAGGTGCCTAAATTACTGACCAGATGCATTACAGATACTGTGGGACCTCTGCAAACATCTAAGAACTACTTATACCCAGGCAAATTAGGCTGTACAACTTCCCACAGCCCTGCGCACAGGTCTTGAGGCTCTGAGCAGTGCAAACGTTTCCATGTGAGACCCTCTGCACTAAGGAATTTTTAAAATATATTTTAATTTTTAATTTAATTTTTTAATATTTTATTTATTATTTTTATTTTGGAGTATGGTATGAGTGTATTGCTTGGACGTAAGTGCACTCATGTCATGAAATTTCTGTGTAGGTCAGAAGAGGGCATCGGATCCTCTAGAACTAGAGTTACAGACAGTTGTTAGCCACCATGTGGGTGCTGGGAATTGAACCCAGGTCTCTGCAAGAGCAGCCAGTGCTGTTAACCTCTGAGTCATTTCTCCAGCCCTGTACTAAGGACTTACATGCTTTTACCATTTTTTAAAGATTTATCTTTATTTTTATTCATGTGTGTGTGTGTGTATCCATATGGCTGTTTGCCACAGGTTCCCACAGAGGCCAGAAGAGGGCATTGGATCCCCTGGACTTGGAGTTACAGTAACCCACCAGATAGGGGTGCTAGGAACCAAACTCCTGTCCTCTGGAAGAGTATTTAGCATTCTTAACCTTATTTTTATTTTATGTGTATGAGTGTTATGCTTGCATGTAGGTAAGTGTACTCGTGTTGTACAATGCCCTCAGAGGACAGACGATGCTGTTGGATCCTCTAGAACTAGAGTTACAGACAGTTGTTAGCCACCATGTGGGTGCTGGGAATTGAACCCAGGTCTCTGCAAGAGCAGCCAGTGCTGTTAACCTCTGAGTCATTTCTCCAGCCCTGTACTAAGGACTTACATGCTTTTACCATTTTTTAAAGATTTATCTTTATTTTTATTCATGTGTGTGTGTGTGTATCCATATGGCTGTTTGCCACAGGTTCCCACAGAGGCCAGAAGAGGGCATTGGATCCCCTGGACTTGGAGTTACAGTAACCCACCAGATAGGGGTGCTAGGAACCAAACTCCTGTCCTCTGGAAGAGTATTTAGCATTCTTAACCACTGAGCCATCTCTCTAGGCCCAGGTGCTTTTAATTTTAAAAGCCCTCATATGAATGTTTTTATTTTTTAAATTATCAACTGAAATCCCTTAATACTGTTTCTTACTTGCAAACTTTCCTGAAATAGCTCTGCACTTACAGTAGATCTATGTTCTTTTTTGTGAGACTGAACATTAGCGAATGGGAGTCCTGAGGCGAGTTCCCTGCTGAGCCCCCAATAGAGATGCCACTGCCATTTGGATAAGCAATCAGGTACAGTTATGTCTTAGTTCCACACTGTACCCTCCTTGGGCTGGAGAGGAAGCAAGGAGGGAGAACGACCAGCCACAGCTGAGAAGGATGCAACCAGGGTCTCCTGTTGAGAAATCCACTCAGAACTCCATTACTCTGTAGAGTGTCAAAAAGATACAAGATAAAATCCTGGGCTGTACTAGATACTGGAAAGGGGGTGGGGTGCGACAAAATGAAAACTGCCTTTCAAAGGGGGTTATGGTCAAACTTAAAAAAA
>NW_008331995.1:7553884-7568395 GCF_000622305.1 Nannospalax galili | reverse complement strand
AAAAAAAAAAAAGCCTCACATGATTTTGTTCCTGGCACTATAGCTAATGAAAGGGGGCATTTACCATCAGTGGGAAAGCAGTGTTTTTATAATTTCAGCAGCAATTACTACAAAGCTCATTTGTAATAACTCAGCCAATCCTCACTTTTTCTGACCCCAACAGTCAACATTCCCTGAAGTCAGACTCGAGGGACTTAAGGTCATGCTCAAAGTTTTCACAAGTCACTTGAAAGAAAGAAAAGAAAGAAAGAAAGAAAGAAAGAAAGAAAGAAAGAAAGAAAGAAAGAAAGAAAGAAAGAAAGAAAGAACCTTACATAGACCAATGTCTGACATTGTTTCAGGCAAAAGAAAAGAAACTCAGGTTAAAACTGTGATTACATGTGATAACACAGCAGTAGTCGTCACTCAGCAAAATCTAAACTATTTTTAAGCTCATAAACAAGCGTATAAAGTATGTTACACTAATTTATTAGAAACCACATCCATCCCACATGTATAAAGAATCAGCCAGGAAATGTTCCGGTTCAACCATATTATTCTCCACACATGGTCACAGGACTTTTTCCGACCTCTACAAGCTCCCTGGTAGACCTTTTCAACACTTGGATATTAGACATTAAAAATTAACAGGAGGTAAAGACATAAAAATCAGTAGCAGGAACCCCAGAGTATGCTGGAATCTGCGAAATGCCCTTCTCACTGAAGAAATATAGACATTGCTGGTTTCTACAACCCAATACAAAGGGCATTTCAGACCTTCTCTGCCACTTATCCATAAGCCCCGAGAAAGCGAAATCAGACTTACCGTGGGAAGCCATCCCATAGGCTTACACAGAAGAGCAGCCTGTTGTAAAGCTCCCAAATCTCACTGGACTTAATCTTCCCATCCACCTACTAACCCCTGTGACTACGTATGCATCTGGCTTTTGTAAATGAACTTCTGCAAATGTACCGTGGATGAGTAATCCTTGAGACTTCGTAAAACACGCCAAACCCATCACGGATAGGAGCAGTTTCATTTACTCACCACATTTTTCTGTGCTCGTATTTATTTTCTTTAGTGAAATTAGTGTTTTTGCTGATGTCAAATCCCTGCCCTTGTCCCTGCCTGTTGTATGTATAAGTTTTTCTGGGTCCCTGTCAGCAGGCAGCAATGTTGAGCTAATATATAAAGGCATAGCCAGTAGACAAACCCTCTTTTAAAATTCATACCACTATTTTCCTAAGTCCAAAAAAATCCACTCAACCCTATTCTCTCTTCTTGCATTGAAAATAACAATACTGTTTAATTACAATAATTACTACAAATACTGCATAAGAGGCTTAATTTTTCATTGTGTCTCCACTGATCCTTGAGTTAAAAAATAAGAACTATATATGCTACATGTGAATGAAGCATATAAAAATATTTTTGTAGTTGGGTGTGGTAAAACATGCCTTTAATCTCAGCACTTGATAGGCAGAGGTAGGCAGATCTCTGTTAGATCAAGGCCAGCCTGGTCTACATACTAAGTTCCAAGCCAGTTGGGGCTACAAGGAGATCCTGTCTCAAAAACAAAACCAAACAAAATAATGACCAAAAAAACAATTAACCACTGTATCCTTCTAGAACTTTCTATGTATATTCAGCAAGTATACACACATATACACATATGTGCATATATATACAAGCACAGTCACATTTATTAAAAAAAAAAAAACTCAGAGACTACTTGTTTGAACATGAGACGATTTCAGATTTCATATAGGTACCAGGTCATATACAATATAGTAATCTCATTGAGATCAGACCAATAAGCTGTAATCAAGCACATTAATATTTCTGTTGGGAAACGTATGAATAGTCAATTAAGTGGGATAATAAAGACTATAAATAGCCTGTGTTATCTCAGGTTAGGAAAATCTGCCAAATGCGGTATCAGAAAAAAAAAAAAAGCACATCCTTCAACATTCAGAGAGACTTTTGGATTTCAGAACTGTAGATAAGGGATTTCTGACCTCTGGTTTTGTTCTAGTTTTTATCAACATACATAGAATTAAAACCACCTATTAAACTCCACCACACTGAGAACTTTTTATTTGTTCGTGTATTGCATATCTCTTGGGAATCTGACTCAGGATTGTGCAAGCACACTAGAAAAACCAAAGCAAACACTATTTAGTTTTCTAACAAGTTAGAAAGCAATAACTTATTAAGACTGCATTATAAGGCACAGTACTACCAAAGCTCAAAATCCTGCCGGTGGACACACAGTATCTTTGAGGTGCCTCGGTGCCTTTTGAGACATTTTCCTAGGTTTGAAGAATGCTCCTTTGCATGAGTTAAGGGAGATGGAGATAGCCACAGTGCCAGAAGCCAAATGTCTACATTCCCAGCCTCCCCTGAAGGTAGGATGCACACAGGGGCTTTAAGCTCTACCAGTGAGGTAAGTCTGGAGCAGCAGTGTGGAAGTGTTTATTGGCAGGGTAAGAAGCAACTACGGCTGAAAGGCTTGGGGCCAGGGCTAGGCTGTGTAGTCATATGAGGGGAGATGGCATCCATGGTGTCATTGGCAGGCCATGACAGGATATTAGTGTCTCTGTGGGATCAGGACCACCATGCTGGTGTCTGGCTCCTCACTACACAGCCTCAGCTTGGAGTCTTGAGCCTCACAGGGTTTCAGAGCTCCTGAGAATCCTCTAATAAACTCTCTTTTGGTATATTGGGAGATACCACCAAGAAATCTGACAGCCACTGGAAGAAAATGCTTCTAACAAAGTGAGGCTGAGTGATGTAGTGCAAAGACTAGGAAGACAACCAAAAGCCAAAGATTGCAGCCATCAGAAGTTGACTCTCATTCCCGTGTCCTACTAACTGGATCTGGGCCCAAGGACAAGTTTATTATATTATCTGCATATCTCATATCTATAAATAACACTATTCACCTTGCCAAGCTGCTCAGGATAAAGAAATATTCTTTTGTTTGTTCATTCTTCATTCACTAAAACCTGCACTAGGTTCCTGTGATCAGCTATACACTGCTAAATACCAGGAAATGGGATTGGCAGATTTAGCACATAAAACTATCATAGATGCCCAGTTAAATCTGAGTTTTAGAAAAATCACAAATGTTTTTTCACTGTTTGTGTCATATTTGGAATATACTTATGTTTTTAAGGTCCCCTATTTGGGCTATACTTACTAAAATGTTATTTGTTTTCCTCTATAATTCAGATTTTACTGGTATCGGGAGTTACACTACTAGATGGCCCACAGTACAGGGGCAGGCCTAAATGGCATCATGTTGCTTTATTTAAGTTAGTGTCAGAGGTTGGAAAGCAGGTACACAGGCAGCAAACTGGCAAACTACAACACACACTGTAAAGAGGGAAAAGGGCTAAGAAGGTACTAAAGTGGGTGACAGGGTGAAAATAAAGAGGAAAGTGCATGTGAAGAGGGTGATTAAGGACAGGCCTATCCAAGAAGTTAACTGTAAATGAAAGATCAGATTAAAGTAAACGAAACAGCCCATAAAAATGGAAAGCATCTCGCCCATGCCTACCACACAGTAACACTCAATAAACAGTCATTCCATCGCTTGACAGAACCAGAACTTGCATGACCCTGAGTAACAGGGCTTTTTGCCTTATCCCAGCCCAGCCCTATCCCAGAGACAGAGGAAGATGATAGACAGAGGCAGAAGCTCTTTACCCATGGTTTCCTCTTCTGAAAGTCTGGCGGACACCATTTATCCAGGACATCGTGAGAGACTCTGAGCCAGGACTGCCCAGCCCAGATCTTCAGGATACCTGATCCACAGGAATCATGAAAGAAAATAAGCTGACAGATATATTAGCTTGCTAAGTTGTTGAGGCAATCAGCAGGTATTGGCAAGAGTAAGAAATGAGCAGAACCCTGGGTCACTGCTGATGAAATGAAAATTAAGAAACTGTGCTGAAAGCCCGGCTGGACCCTGGAGCACTGGGCATACTTACACCCTGAGTGCCACAGGACTTCCCATCCTGTGGGCACCTCTCCACTCCGGCCCTTGTTGATTCCCACAATATACCTTCCCTTCTCTCCTGGCTTTGTGATTCTCTCCTCCGACAGCATCCAGGCCCCCATATTAACCTTTCTAAAGCTCACCTTTCATGGTGTCATTCTGCTGTTCCACCACGGATAAACTTAATAAACATTTGCTGATTGAGTAATTGTCAGATTCAAGTCGAGGGAGTTTTAGTATCCTGGCACTGAGGGGTAAAAGATGGCGAGAAAATAATCCAGGCATTCCAAATTTAATAGGATACCTTCTTGAAATGGCCTCACAAAATCTTTGCTAGAAATTAAGGTTATTGTAGATTATGTGTATGGAAAAACATCTTGAGAATCCAACCAAGTTATCTAATATGATCCATTCAAAGAGAAAGTTGTAAAAAAAGAGACAGGATTACAATTGGTAGTTGTAACCAACATCATAGCACACAACCACAAATGAGTTCTAAATCTGAAAGAACTTCTCTGCTTGACAGGGGGAGAAAATCTGGTCATCCCCAGCATGGGACAAAGGAGGCAAAAGAAGAGAAGAAAGTCAACCTTTAGGCATCTTTGGAATTTTCTGCAAATATCCTACTGTCTTATGACCATCTGTGACCATCCCATTACTGGAGGTAACAACTGGGGTATATAATTGTTGACAGCTGCCAATTACTCTGGCTACCTCGTGCCAGGCATCATGCCAAGCCATGCCAAGCATTATGCTGACCTGTACAGTCACTACAGCAATATTTACAGCAAGCACTGTGCTAGCCACTTTCTGTGCATCATCTCCTTTCACCTCTCCAGCAACACTGCAAAGCTGTGCAGCATTATTTCCTCTACAGAGAAGAGGAGTGGAGAGGGTGGCTAGCCTGCCTAAAGGCTTATCTCCAAGTCCTTTCAAATTCTAGGACAGGGTAAGAGGAAATACACAGAGGAAAAACTAAGGGAATGATGAAAATGCCAGGTGGGAATCTTTGAAACCTGGGAAGAGGAAGAAGAAGAGATACATCAAAAGATAAGTTACACAACATAAGACCTGAGTCCTGAACCACAGCCAATGGGATGGAATCCCTACGGAGCAATATGAGGAAATGTAGCCAAGCTGGCCACAGTGAAGCTCCAGGCTCTATACTCTACCAGGTAAGTGAGAGACTTGTCTTCATTCATTTGGCAAAACTGAGCACCTACTATGTGCCAGACATTTCTTGTGTTGCTGAGGGTACTATAAAAAAGAAACAGAACTCTTCCACCTCTATGAAACAATAGGCTGGGGAGAAGAATGCAAGTAAGTCCAATAAATAAGCTATAATTAGTGTTAAAGGTAGCAAGTGCTGTGGTAAAAATAAAATAGCAGAAGCCAAACTAGGGTAGGAGAGGGATGAAAGGATGCAAGGGTGGGCAAGACTTAAAGGCAACAAGGAAGTGAGCTCAGACAACGGTTGGAGGTCAAACACTCAAGGCTGAGAACGTCCAGGTGAGGTGCAGTAGTGAGGAGAACAGTCCAGCCACAACATGACAGCATGAGTTGGGCAAATAAGAAATAACACTAGGTTGGACAACTGGGGACAAACTGCAGAAGACTCATGAGACCACGGTACCACAGTGATTTTTCAGCTTTGGCAGATCTGAACCACTTGCAGAACCTGATGAAAGCAAAGGAGTTTTACTCCAGAAAAGTGCACCCACACACATACCACTGCCCTAGGTTTAGAGGGCTAACACCTCCCGAGCATTCCATCCTACTGAGTCTTGGTTCTGCAGAAAATCACAGTCCCTACTGAACCAAAGAAGCATCCTCACTCTACCTCTCTCTTATGTGTCTCCCCAAAGCAGATAGCAACATGGGTCAGGGAATAACAGGGCTTCTCAGTATCTGAGGATCCTCTCATTCCAATGTCAGTCCCGAAGCCAGGAGGACATCTTCAAGCATTCATGATCTAAAGGAGGACCCTCAAATTTGCCAGTTGAGACAGATCATCTGCCATAGTGTCCAGGTACAAGACTGTATCAGTAAGACTCAACATCCACAGTAAAGAATGATGCATGTACCAGAAGTCCAACTGGAAGTCATCATCACTTGTAGGGAATCTAACAACTTGCAGTTCTGTGTGAGTGGGTTCATGTGTATGGACATATGCATATTTATGTACCTGAATTTTTTTGTATTAGCTAAAAGACAGCAGAGATTGCCTGTCCTGTTATTGATAAATTCTTAGTACTTAGCATCTACCACAAACTAAGTGCTCAATAAATAGAAAAAAAAAAAAAAAAAAAAAACTCCTTTGCAAATCAGTCTAGAACACAGGTTCTTGGGCTCTGGGCCATGACCCCAAATGAGCTTACACAACAAATGTGGAAGTCAAGAAACATTTGCCAACAGTAAAACATTTCTGAATACACAATAACCAAAAATTAATTCAAAATCAAATGCATGAACAATCTGAGGCATTTCAGGCAGCCCTTCCCTATGATATACCACACGTCACGGCAGCCTTGGTCCTGAACACACAACATGTACACTTTGCACTGTGTATGCCCTCATGTTGGGGACCCCTGCTGTTTAGGGTAGCAGTCTCTCCATGTCTGGATAGCCGCAAGCCAGCTCGGCGCAAATGGAGAGACTCCTCTTCTCAGTGGGGCGCCTTCTGCTCTCCTTCCTGACTCACCTTTGAAGTGCCCGTCACAGATACATGACCTCTGGCAAAGAAACTGCCAGGTTTTCCTGTGTGAGAATCAGGCAATGTCTGACAGCCTGACAGAAGCCCACCACCACATGCAAATGGGGCATCCTACAAAGCACCTATCAACTAAGGCTTTTGCTACTGCCCCCACACTATAAATATCCTGGTTTCCCCCTAATAAATCGGAGCTGTATCACGAGCGGTCCCACTGAGTCTGACTGAGCTGTATCCTGTGTCTTACTGCCTGCGATTCAGTCTCCCCGGAGGGGGCTGTCCCTTCGTAAACAACCACTGGCGAAGATCTTGCTTTCACCGTTCTTGCACCTCCCCTCATGATCCGTGGCCGACGGATCGCCTACACAGAGGGAGCACAGGCAGCTTGGAACGGAACCCACCTGGGCAGCTGACAGCGGCCGGCAGAGCCGCCAGCTCCCGGTAGCGAGCCAGGGACCTGCACAGCAGGGACCCGCCCCAGCGGCACGCGAGAGACCGGCGCCACGCCAGCAGCTGGCGCTCCGAGATCCCCGCGCGCCCACACCCTCACACTATACAGTGACACTGAATACTTGAAAAAACATCTCAGCTCAAACTTGAGACTATTGCCTTTATGAATTGCAGTGTTTTAATTATACTACCAGATTTTAGAAACATAATGGCTTGATTATGGAAAATAAAACCTTGTAATAATTTTTACTGCCATTCCTCAGGATGTATCAAATTAGTATTTATTTGAATTGTATTATATTAGAATACCTGATTCTGAAAATTAATGATTGAGTTGCTGCCTTGAGTTTCATTAAAGAATCAGTATTGGGTGTGGTTGTGCATGTCTTTAATCCCAGCACCCAGGAAGCAGAAGCAAGTGGACCTCTGTGAGATTGAGGCTAGCCTGGTCTACATAGAGAGCTCCAAGCCAGCTGGCGTTACAGGGAGACACTGTCTAGAGAAAATTTTTTTTTAAAAAACAGTCAATAGGGCTGGAGAGATGGCTCAAGTAGTTAAGAACACTGGCTGTTCTTGTAGAAGACCCAGGTTCGAATCCCGGCACCCACATGGCAGCTAACAACTGTCTGTAACTCCAGCCCCAGGGGATCTGAGAGCCTCTCCTGACCTCCGTGGGTACTGCATTGACATGGGTGCACTTACCTACATGCAGGCAATACATGCATACACATAAAAAAATAATAAATTTAAAAATTTTTTTAAAAAGTCAATGACTTTGGCTTTGGATGACAACAAAATGTCCACCATCTCTGAAATACTTCTAAACATACTTCTGTTATTTGGACTACGTATTTATGTGAAGCAGTCTTCTCAGCATCAATGATTACAAAATCAAAATACCAATCAAGTCTGAAAATGCCCTTTATTTTCAAAAATTCAGTCAAGATCTAATTCTTATATAAAAACAAACAAGAGTACTCACCTATAAGTATGCATTCTGCTTTAATCTTTAATAAATGATAAAACATATGTATGTCAATGAATCACTTTAAAATAAATTGCTTTATACTTTATTATCAGCAAATGTTTGATTTGTATATAAGTATTTTATATACCTGTGTACCCAGAGACAAGTAAAAATTTCTCAAGCCAGCAGGGGTCATGAGTAGAGAAAGTTTGAGAAATTCTTGTCCACAACTAAGCAAATCAAAATAGCACAGCAGACAGAATAGTTTTGCTGGAAATTAAGGGACCTGGATTTTAAACATTCAGTGCAACAGAAGTTACAGTCCTCCATACATAAAACAAGCCCAGGTGACATTAAAACTGTACCACATTCCTGTCACAGTAAGGCAGGTTTCCCACCAATGCTTCCCAAATTATCTATAGCAATTGTTTACTCATTATACATTAAAATAAAAATGAATTCCTAAAATCATGAAATTAAAAACAGAACAGGTAAAATAAATATTCATATTAGAATTTACAGGCAGAAAGTGACTCTGACAACTATATATTGAGATAAACTCTTGATTTCTCTTATTGTGATCTGCAAAACATCATTCATGAACCAGTCCAGCCCAGTGTGTGTGTCTCACTTTGAGTAGTGTGGTCTTCGTAAGCACACACGCACACACACACACACACACACGGTTTCATCATTCAACTTGGCTGCCGAAGTTTTTCTAGCTAAAACTGAGACAAATAAATTTCTGCTTTCTGTTAAATTTCTGAACAACATTTATATGAAGCATCAAGGAATATAATTAAGTCCATGATACTTGTGATGTCAGACTCTAAAGATAAGTTAATACATGATTAGGCCTTAGTTCAAATCATCTGGAATTTAAACATAGAAAATATGGTCAGATTGTCCATTTCAGAACAGTATTTACATTGAGTAGAATAATTATCATCAGATTCAATTCATGTGTGGTGATTTTCATATTAATTTATCTAGAATATGGTCTCTGTTTACAGTTTATATGTATCTGTAGCTCTACAAAAAATTTATATAAACTAATATGGTGAAGCTTTTTAAATCTATTAAACCTATGAATTCTTAGGCCACAAATGCTTTCTGTTATCAATTCCAGGTTAGTTAACATCATCTACTTGAATGCTATCCTATACAATCGACATAGAATTTAATTAAATAGAAGCTATAGGCAAAACTGTCATATCAGTATTCTAAGATGAAAGTAGGCTGCCTTTTTATCATTAAAATAGCTTCAGATTAATGAAGGATGCTAACTAATCTTCTTAAATTATTCATCTTAAAATACAACCTTTGAAACTATATACACATAATCCTGCAATCTCTCCTCAAAGCTCCTTAAGCTGAGGCAAGTTAATGATTTTCCTGAAGCTCAGGCAACATGCATTCCGGAGGATGCACACTGCACACAGCACAAACACTGCTTAGCCTACTAGCTAGGGGCCAGTAGTCACAGCTTGGGGTCATCGGAACATAAAGGCAAAGATAATCTTGATTAGAATTATAACATGCATTATCTAGAATCAGGACTCAAGACTTGGAGCTTTGTAGACTGTCCATTCTGTGGATTCCTCTTGTACTATCCACTGCCAATCACAGATGTACAGGATACATTAGTCACTTGTTTACAGATTTGGCCTTCCGTACATCTAATATGCTGCTGGTTTGACACTTGAACTGATGTAAAGGTTAAGGGGGGAAAAAAAGGGCAGAGGAGGAGAAAAGGAAAGTAGAAGAGAAAAGGGGAGAAGAGGGGAGGGGAGGAAGGGAGGGGAGGGGAGAGCAGAGCAGAGCAGAGCTGTTGAATTAAACAAGTAAGGGAAGCATCTAGAATTACTTTCCAAAGATCCTATGCAATGAGTCTCCTTTGGGAGACTTATATGTCCCTCTCTCTTGAGATCAATCTGAGCTACCAATGTCTTGTAGCCAAACAAATTCAAGTACAAGTGGCATGTGGCAAAGAATCAGACCAAGATCCCAAGGTCCCTGTGTTCTCTAACTCTCAGCCACTCCCCATTTCCTGTCATTCATTCTGACAAGGGTTTAGAGCTCTGTTATTAGTGAATACACTCAAATGAGGACAGTTCCCAGATACTCACCAGCGGTACAAGGAATATACAAGCTCCCAAAGTATCATATAATGAAATGCTACACAGCAATGAAAATGAATGACGTGTAACTCCACAGCACTCTGAAAATTTTCTCTAAGCATAATCATGATTGGAAGATGCCAGGCACAAGTAAGTACCTACCACTGGCATTGCAATATGATGCTCCATCTACAAATGTGTTGGGCAGCATTTATGACTAACCTGGAAAGCATGTTGTCCATCCCATGCAGGTTGGACACCCCTGATCTAGGAGCAAGTAGTCAATTAATGGAGAGTTGATTACTCAGATATATTAATCAAATACTTGTAAAATATTCATCATGGTGTTCACTTATGATATATGTCTTGTTCTATATTTATTGTAGTTCAGTAAGATATATTAAAAATGATAAAACGATATATTTATTCAAAGTATTTTCTGGTCTATCCTTTTAATATGTCTTGACTCAAGTATTCACTTAAAACTATGTATTGATTTTTAGTTGGCACATAAAATGAATGATTTCGTTATGGCCCTCATCATACATCTCATTGTACCTTGCTCATATTTACTGCTCTGCTCTCACTACCCACTCCCTCTTACTGGTCCTTTTCTTCCCCCGAAAAGCAACCCTCTGCTCTCAGGTCACCTATTTTTTTAATCAAGATTCTGCACATAAACACATGAGATACAAGCCTTCCTTTCTCGCACTCCTCCTTCCTTTGTTATTTTGTGTAAGTGTATGTATGTGTGGGGTCATGCACGTATGCCCGTTAACCTGTGTATGGGTGCACATGTATGCACATGTCCGTGGAGGCCACTAGTTGACATCTAATGTCTTCCTCGATCAGAGTACCCCTCTATATTGAGGCATGGTTTCTCACTCGAGCCCAGAGCTCACTGATCTGGCAGTCTAGCTAACTAGCTTGCTCCAGGAATCCCCTTTCTCCCCTCTACAGAAAACTGAAATTACAGGTGGGCCACCACACCCTTGTAGCATGTACGTGGGTAGTGAGAATCCAAACTCTTGTCACACATGTTCGGCAAACGCTCACTGAGCCATCTTCCAGCCCCAAATATTCTTTAATAATAAAGCACACAGTATATTTTCCCAAGGTTTATAAACTGTAATTACAAGAGGAAGAGGAGAAATCATTTAAGCTAACAGACTGCACTGAAACAAGAGAACAGCTGGGAATCAGAAACCAGTTTGCTCTGCTCGGAGGTTATCACTTGACAGCAATGCACTTAACTTCACCTGTGGTCAGTCTTCCCACCTCAGAAATGAAGACATGCAACCAGATCATTCTCAAGGCACCTTATTCTGGTCCTGTCTCTCTTTTTTCTGGATGTCACACTAGTCCGTATCACATTGCTGCAGGACTCACACAGAAAGAGGAACAAAAGGAGGGCTGCTTGCCGCCCTATCACAAGATGCAAGGACAGAACGAATCAACCCTTGACTATCCATTTAATCAGCTTATGATTATCAATGTAGATAGACAGCTCTGCTGAAAGTCTCCAGAAACTGAAAGGCCATTCATCAACTAGGCCCCCTCAGCAGTCTGGTTCATGGCTCCCAAAAGCTCACAACACAAGCAGGATGGTCAATTTGTGAGAAAAAAGTATCTTCGTGATGTTCTACCCAATCATGAGAAGCATCATTCTCCTTCCCCTCTGCCAGAGATACTGTAGATTCCTAGATCTCCCTAAAGTTTGTTTATCTGTCCAGATATAGTGGCACATACATGCATGCATCTTTGCTGTGATCTGCTGCGTCCTCTTTTACATCTTGTTCCCAGCCATGAAGGTGAGCACTTTGATCCATCATACATCCTTGCTGTGGTGCCAATCACCCACAGAGTTAAACCTCCAAATCTGGCAGTCAAAATAACCTTTTTCTTTTTGTAACTGATTTATCACAGGTATTCCCTAAAGTGGGGAAAAGCTGACTAACACACAATGCAGATACAGAACCTGATTCTGTCTCTGGGACACACACTGTATACAAGTCTAAGCCAAGGAAAGGAAGCATAAATAGTTTCAAAAGGGAATGTTTAACAGATGACATTATTAGTTATAAAAGGAGATCAGCTAGTAAGAGATTAAGAGAGTCTTCAAGAATACAGGAAAGGGGTGGCTGGAGAGATGGCTCAGTGGTTAAGAGCACTGGCAGCTCTTAGGGACAGAGGACCTTGGTTGGTTCTCAGCACCCACATGGTAGTTAACAACTGTCCATAACTCCAGTTCCAGGGGATTGGATGCCTTCTTCTGATCTCTACAGGCATGGTGCGACATGGGTACACCTACATACATGCAGATAGTACATGTATACACATAAAATAAAAATAATAAAATATTTTCAAAAATAACATAGGAAAGAAGGCTATGAGGAACAGCCACTCCACATATCTCAATATGGTTCCCTTGGAGGGTCTTCCTCCTCTCAGCTGAGAGTCATTGCAGCCAGGAAAAACGCAATGATGCTTCATCATTGGAACTTACTGGACTTTATCCATTAGGCTTTAATTCATGGAAGGCTGGTCACAAAAAGTTATCCCAACAAAGTTACCCAACTACATAACAGCTCAAGGAAGGATGTCAAAGGAAACTGTCAGCTACTAGGGACACCCGGGCCAGCATGCACTGCAGGGAGGGGAGGAATCTGACCGTGGAGAAGCCACCCACACCCGGGAGCGAGGAGACAAAGAGGTCAAATCCACTGCAAGAAGCAAGCGCTGGACATGTCCCCCATGCTACAGGAGTCAAGCTGTGGAGAAGCCAGGAACACGGCAGCAGTCAGGTGAGCCTGTACCAGGTTGAGGTGGAAAATACCTCCTCCTGCAATGTCTCTCCAGCATCTCCTCCTGACACAGTGGAGCATTATGCCATTTAAAGGGTCCACATCTATTTTCATAGGGCAGATAATAAAGGGTGAATATGAATCTTTTCTTCTAATATATTTTCCTATTTTGTGGATGCAGTATATGCATTTATATATGTGGCATTGCGATGTAATACTGGTTGTATGTATATGTGTGTAGTGTATGTGTATTTGTAGGATTCACATGTATGTCTAGGTACCTACACATATGTGTCCACATGGAAATCAGTGATCAAAGTCAGGTATCTTCCATTAACACTCTCCACCACATTTTTTGGTATTTTATTTTGGCATAGTGTCTCCTTATAGCCCCAGCTGGCCTGGAACTTGCTATGTAGACCAGGCTGGCCTTGATTTTACAGAGCTCCTCCTGCTTCTGCCTCCAGAGTCTGGGATTAAAGGAATGTGCCTCCATACCCAGCCTCCTCTAATATGTGTGTGTGTGTGTGTGTGTGTGTGTGTGTGTGTGTGTGTGTATGTGTGTGTGTGTGTATGGGAGGGGGGACTTTTCCATGGACTGAGAGCTTACTGACAAGCTAGTCCAGCAAGCTAGGAAGCTCCAGAGATCTACCCGTCTCTGCCTCACCAGTTCTGGGGTTATAAGAACATACCACTATGCCTGGCTTTTTACATGGGTGCTGAACAGACAAACTCAGGTCCTAGTGCTTGTGCGGTAGCACCTTACTGACAGACAGCCATCTCCTCAGCCTCTCGACTGGATCTTAGAGGTAATATACTGGTAACTACCACATACCCTACATAGAGATACTGTATAATATCTAAGAACCCATCATCCCACATGCATGCATGCATGGCTCAGATACTGATATGTTCCTTTGAGAACTGCCCTCATCACTGATGATGAAACTGTTTAGAGGGAAGAGAACTGTGGAGATGCCAACAGGCTAGAATAATGCAACTAGTTCTGTGAGGAGTTTTTGCTTCCTGGGATCCATCCCAATGTTCCCCTTTCTACTATGCTCTGAGTTCATCCCCAATCACCATTTGGATGGCTTTTAGTCTGGCATAGCCATTGGCAGTACCAGTCTTTTGACAAATGCTGACAGACTTTGGATTATCAAGTCTTTCACTGAGCCATAAATAATGTGCTCATATTTGACCTTTACTTAGCCGTTTACATGACTGTGGTAACAGTTAGGAAATAGGACAATTTCAGGCCTGTGTGTGTTCAGGATGTGTCAGCCGTGGCGTTTTGTTTGAGCTCTGGTCATTCTACTCACCAAAACACAGGCCAGAGGGCATATTCTGATGGACAAAACAAACCAGTCAGTGACTGCTTAGAAAAGAAGGATCCATGACCTGGTAGTGTTTGGAAGGATTTAAACAACAGAAAGGATTCAAAATAAAGGCAAGAGTCAAACATTTGTTGAAGACC
>NW_008331995.1:7551153-7553442 GCF_000622305.1 Nannospalax galili | reverse complement strand
CAGCACCCACATGGCAGCTAACAACTGTCCGTAACTCCAGTTCCAGGGGATCTGACAGCCTCTTCTGTCCTCTGCAGGCATTGTACGACATGGGTGCACTTACCTACATGCAGGCAAGTTGTTATTAAATAAATCATTTTTAAAAATTAAAAAAAAAACAAAAAAAACAAAACAAAACTAATAACTTACAGAAGAAAGAGAAAAACTGAAATAACTCTTATAGGCTGTTTTATGTACTACCAAAATTCACACTGGGAGCACCATCCCCCGCCCCACTGAAGCTAAAGTATTTGATGGAAAGGGCCTTCAGGGGACTTAGGTTTAGAGGAGGTCAAGGGAGAAAGCCTCAAGTGGGATTAGTACCTTCACTAGAAAATGAAACACAGATCTGCCTGAATTCAAGGAAGACAAAGTGAAGACACTGATAGGTAAGCAATTGCAAAAGGAAGACAGACACCTGGGGAACGAGCTCGGCCAGAACCTTGATCTTGAACTTGTGGCCATCAGAGCCATGGGCAACAAATGTCTGTTAGGTAAGCCACCTGGCCAGCAATACTTTGTTAAAGTAGCCCAGGTTCACTAAGAAAAAAATAATGCTGGAAACCCAGTTATAAGCTACACATAGCAAGAAACTGTAAGTCACAGAAGAGCTAATGGGGGGAAAAAGGACAGAAATGAATATACCTTGTAGATAGCAACCAAAAGTACTAATATAAGAGTCAACACTGAGGTTTTCTTGGGACAAAAAGGAGACTTTGGGGGAAGAAATAACACATAAAATGAGGAAATGACTAGGGAAAAGCAAGCAAGTGTTCTGTGTGGGGGTGGGAATGGATGAATTCAAAACTTGGAAAATCACTGAGTCACCATTCTACAGCACACAGCAAAGAGGGAAGCTCAGAGGTTGAGCCACACAGACCTCCCCAGACTCGACCTCCATGTCTCAGTTTCTCATTTCTGTGTGTTGGATTAGGTTTGGTCTTCCTCAACAGCAGCGAAAGCTCTGCCAAGGCAGAGACGTGCCACTTTTTAAACTTATTTTCCCAAATACCAATGATGCAACCAGAGATGCATCAAGAAACACTTGTTGGGGGCATTAAGAAAGGAAGTGTGAATCTGCCATTAGATATATTAGCAAGCTTTTCAGGCACAGGGCCAGGAACCCATATGCCAGGCACATATTTTAGGCTTGGTGGGCCACACAAGCTCTTTCTTCACTCTGTGTTATTTCCTGGTTCTTCAACTTTAAATGACTAAGAAATAATGCTAAGTATAAATGCCATTCTTACTTTAGGGCCATCCCTGAACAGGAGACAGGCCAGATATAGATTACACTTTAATAGGCAAACCCTCATACAGAAACTCAGAATATAATATCAAAATATGCTAAAGATATATAATGTGTATTACATATTATATAAATGTTTAATATGCATATAACTGCAGATATTTTGTAAATGTTTAAGAAACATACACTATATAGAAAGATATAGCATGTATATTACATCTACACACATAATATACATATATGTATATGTATATTTTTTTTTAATCAAGAAAATACAGCTGTAATCCCTCTTGCATCGGCTTTCCCCTCTATTCTAAATAGAACTTCAGGATCCTTATATTAACTTTGATGGCTACAAACTTATTTTTCCCTATAATGTAGGTCTAATTTGATCCTACTGAAAGAAAAATAAATAAATAAATTCAAGGGCTTGGAACACTAAAATGCAAGGTGAGTAAGTTGCAGGCCCCAACAGAGAAATCGCCTGATTGAAGCTTACAGATCTACTCTCTCAGTGTTATCCATGCATTCCACCAATTAGATTTTAAATTTCAGCAACCTCAGTAGTTTTTCAAGCTTTATGACTCAAGCTTGAAGGGGGCGGGGGGAGACCCACAAAACAAAGGCTTCAATGTCTCCAGAAGCTGAGAAAACTCCAGTATTGTCGGGCAGATGCTATTTATAACCCTTACAGTGTACAGGCTCTGGAATGTGTTTTCTACACAGAGCCTCCTAACCAGCTCTCAATCCTGGGTTTTCCCAATGAGAGAGAGGCAGCTGAAAGTTTGAGGACGGGAAGGGAAAAACAAACACCTTGCTATTACGAGACCACAGCGTCCAACATCATGGGATAAACATAGGTAAAAGGTTCCCTGTTTTGACACGCCTTTGGTAAGAAGGTACCCCACTGCTATGAGTTTTGAGCTCAAAATACTAGCAAATGGGGAGTTGGACAATATTCTACCAGGTGAAAGAAAAAAATTAGGATAAAACCATATTTA
>NW_008331995.1:7524178-7550936 GCF_000622305.1 Nannospalax galili | reverse complement strand
CACCCACACTGAGGGACGCATGCAAAAGCACTCACACACACACACACACACACTCTTTATTCCAGAGCACATACCACACACACACACACACACACACACTACCCACAGAAGAATAAATACAATGTTATTGACTATTCATACATGTGGCTGCATTTACACAAGTTATACTTCTAAGTTTATGCTTTTTCCTTGATATATAAGAGCAGGGTTCTACAGGAAGGAATCTTGCCATGATTCTGCTCAAAGCAGAAGGTGTTGGGCAGCCCAGCCACCCAGCAAAACTTCTACAGTGATGGATTACAGCGGGCTCTGCAAGGCCTGCACATTGCCTCTGCTCCATTCATGGATCCCAACCAAATTAATTTTCTCTTGTGCCAATTCTATCACATCCCCCAGGTTCACAAAGGAGATTTACCAGGCCATCAGAACCCAAAAGGGACTGAACGTTTTTGTCCTGGCAGAAAATAGAGCTTAAAAATAAAACAATGAGAATGAATTTTTAGCTCTGCAGAGTTCTCAGTTTCTAGAAATTGCTTTTATAGCTGGAAAAAAAAGTTGCACTCAGTATTATTGCATGCAAATACAGGTTACAAGAAAACTAGCTTGGAAATTTGAACGTTTTAAATCCATATCTGCTAATTTACTTCAAAATAAACACTCAAAATCAAAGTATAATTTGGGGAAAAGTCCATAGATATTCCTAGTGCAGATTTCCCTACAGCCACACCATTCCACAGAGACATAAATGAAGCATAGAGATGTATAAGTTTTCTAGCTCCCGTATCTTAAAGGAAAGCAAAATGAAGGTAAAAATCAATTTTATTATAATAGTTCATGCAACATACCCCAAATACTACTTCAACATAGACCCATATTAAAAATTATTAGCAAGTGGTGGGTATGAACAAGATACTTTAAATACCTGTATGAAACTGTCAGAAGAATAAAAATATGAAAAAAACAAGGTATTTTCATTCTTTTGTTCATATTAAATCCATGAAATCTATTGTGGATGTTACCCTTATAAGCACACATCAATTAGGGCTAGCCACATTGAAGGATTCAGTAGCCACCTGTGTCTAGTCTAGCACTGGCATAGCAGGCAACACAGCTCTGAACATTTCTCTCTTCCAACCCAAGCAATTCTAGCTGCAAGGATATGGCTAACATCAGGAGAATCTATTCTGAGAGCTGTCTCAGTTCTCAGACAAGCCCACATTCAGCTTCTTTCTCCACCCAGCCACACTACAGCCAATCTGCTAGAATGGAATGAGGCTGGCCCAAAAGAACAAGCAGCTTCTAGAAGTAGACATGCAACCGCAGCAGGCAGATTCTCCTAGCTTAAGCAGTTCTACATTGTGAACTTCTGAACCTCATTCTTCCCAGGTGCTGCATCGGGACATTTAGCAGTGCTTAAATTAGTACCGCTTCTGATGCATTGTCTTGGCAGAAGGGAAGAGCAAGTTTGAGTCTTTTTTAGGATAGGCCTTTGAGAAAGAAGGTTATGGGAAACACAGCTAACCCTGGAGGAGACTCTGTGTCCTTGCACACCATGTTTTTATTTTAAAATTTGTATTTATTATTTTTATGTGTACGCATGTATTGCCTGCATGTAGGTAAGTGCACCCACATCATGCAATGCCTGCAGAGGTCAGAAGAGGCTGTCGGATCCCCTGGGACTGGAGTTACAGACAGTTGCTAGCTGCCACGTGGGTGCTGGGATTTGAACCTGGGTCTTCTGCAAGAACAACCAGTGTTCTTAAGTGCTGAGCCATCTCTCCAGCCCCTACATATCATGTTTTTAAAAGTCACTTTAGTTTGAGTCTTTATTCCCATCTGACCCTCAATGCCTTTACTAAACATTATATTGATCTATGTAAACACATGTTTCTTCTCAAAAGTAAATCTTAGTGAAATTTTAACCAATTACTCAGAATTGAGGAGAGGAATAGATTTTTTTTCCATTTACACATTTCAATTTTTGAATTCTTACATATGCACTAAAACATATGCATTACAACCATATTTGTGTGTTGCCATGTGTATATATGTTCCTATGTATATGTGTGTACATGTATATGTGAGTGCATGTGGAGGAAGAGGTCAACTCGGGTACCTTCCTTGTTGTTCTCTAACTCATTTTTGAGATGGGGTCTCTCACAGAGCCCAAAGCATACCAGTTCAGCTAGGCTGGCCAGCCAACAGGTCGCAGTAGTCCTCCTATTCCCATCTTCCCAGCACCAGGATCACAGCATCTGGCCTGCTTCCTACATGGGTGTTAAGGATCCGAACTCAGGTCCTTTTGTCTGCTCAGCAAATACTTTACCATATGCCCAGCCCATTGTACCACGTTTTAACTAATTTAGAAAAGAAAATTAAATAACTATTATCATGAAATATAAAGCTGCTTCCCTTGACAGCAATCAGTACTATAACTTCATTCATTCATTCATTCTTTGTGATGCTGAAAATCAAGCCCAGGGTGTCACACATGCTAGGCAAGCACTCAGTAGCTACATCTACAGCCCCTTCTCTAATTTTAGAACATATTTTGACCCCAAATCCAATTACAAAATATTCACTAACATATGCATGCAAGTTTCATTTACATCCAGTATGATCTATTAAAAAATTTTAAAACCTACTGAAATATGTAGATCAAAAGCCCAAACTTATTTCATTCATGTGTTCACTGGACAAACCACAACACTGTTTTGTCTTTTAGGGAAGCGATGCGGGGATAAGAGTGGTGTTTCCCTAACAAGGCCTAGAACATGTGGCCAGGAAAATCAGGTAAAAAACAAGAGTTCTGATATGAACATTAATATTGGAGAACTATGTAAGGTAGATAGGAGTGGGATTTCTCTCTCTCCACTGAGATATAGAAGCAAAGATTCTGCTAGGAAAATGGAGGGGAAAAAGAAGACTTACGGATGAGGGGAGAAATTGACACCTGAAAAGCCAGAGAGGGAGTGAACCAAACACTTAAGACTAGACAGAAGAAAAAGAAACAAAAAAATCCCCCTAGAACTGGATGGCAAAAAGAAAGAGTTCCCGGGAAAGGAGCTGCAGAGAAGGAAGGCGCTAAGTCATGGGTCCCAGGGACTTGTATGACCTTGCCCTAGCCAAGAAAGACTGGGGCGGGGCACAGTATTTAAAACCTTAATGATTCAAGGGAGGGCAGATTAAAGTTAGGACACAAACTGTCCTAGGAAAATGTTCCTCCATTGCAACTTCCAAAGTTCAAACTTAGGCTACCTACCAGCCAAGTGTGACCCCAGCAGTAAATATTCCAAATATATGCAAGAGGTAGCATGCACACGATCCACACAAACTCAAGCAGACAAAATCCCAGTGGGCAGCAGACCCCAATCTTAGCTGAAGAAATATTGGCAATTGAATACTGCTGGGTGGGAAAAAGCTTATCTTCCTAAAGTGAGAGACTCTAGACAGGCTGATTTGACCTCAGTAGATGAATTTGCACTGAGGGACACAAACTTGACACAAAAAAACTTAACATGAATGACAGAATGTATGAATTCCAGTAAGGGGGCTTTGGGAGGTGCCAGTGGAGAAGGGGATAAAAAGATGATTAAGATTAGTGAGATGTTCTGAATGAAACACACAAAAATTCAATAAAAAATTTTTAGAAAGAAAAAGCACAATGTATTCCTTCACAAACATGTGCTGACTTCCACCAGTTTCTGTCTTAAAAGGTCATTAACACTGAACATTGAGAGTTACATGATATTAAATATTTGACAAATACTGCTGGAAACCTAAGGCTACTTCTTAAAATGTCCTTATAATTTTCAAAATATGTTGAAAAATAAATTTAAAATATGAGAATTATGACTGTGACTTTACTGAACAGACAGTGCCTCTGTTGATATTAAAGTTGGACAAATACTGCTGGCAACCTAAGGCCAGTTTTTAAAAAGTCTTTATAACTTCTAAAATATGTTAAAAAATAAATTTATAATATGAGTAATATGACTGGCCTGAAATTCACTATGTTGATCAGGGTGGCCTCAGTCTCAGAGATTTGCCTGCCTCTGCCTCCTAGGGGCTGGAATTAAAGGCACACACCATCATGCCTGACTGAAAGATGGGTTTTTAAGCAGTATTTCCTGCATATTAAAATACCAAAAATAATAACCAAAAATATAATAGACATGCACATGTAGATACAAGGCAGATATAAACATTGAAGATATAGTCAGGTAGACTTTTAAAGGCAACTTAATACATCTTTAGCGGTATTTCCTCAAGTGTCCCATGAGCAGTTCCAGAATAAGCTTCAGTTCCAGTTATCAACTTTTCTGTGACTCCTCTGACAGATCTACAAGTAAAAACAGGAAAGCTGTCTGTGTTCTCCTGGTCTTGCCACAGTCGCAGCAGCAGCCACAAGACTTGACAAACTTTGATTTTCTAACAAAATAAAAGGATTTTTCCCATCCTTCTGTAGTGGTAAAAACACAGTCAGCCAAACACCATAGCCATCCCTCAATCTCAGCAGGTCAGTCTTAACATGTTTCAGAAACCACACTAACCATCTTATTCAGCTAAGCATCTTACCTATGCAGTTACAGGTAATACTCATGCAACCTGATGAATTTGATATTGTTTCATCCATTAAAAGCATCCATCCAGATAAATCAACTAAGTAATGGCCATGTTAAACAACAGCCAAAGATAGAACACCCTGGAGACCAAGTGAATCCCACATGTCTGATCCTCAAATTTCTGTTCTTAACTATCACAACTCTGTTTCCGGCCATGCAGAGGAACTGGTACCAAATCCCGTCCTGGGTTATTAACTAAAAAACTGAACACAACTAGAACAACAGTGTTTGGTCATTAAACAGCAAGCATTTCATGACACTAATTCCTGAAAAGCAGAGACAGAGAGATGAACACACGAGGACCTGAAGAGTTCTGCCCAGAAATACTTCCCTGGTCATGAGTCAGACTGGGCGCCTGAACAGAGGAAAGAAGTTAAAAAGAGGTTTGTTATTTTTAAGTTTAGAATACAAGAAGGAAAGGCTAGTTGGAATACACAGACCAAGTACAAGCAAGGACAGGGCTTTGTAAGGAAAAAGGTCTGGAAATCATAGAGGTTTCCTTGAGTCTTTAGGTAAACAGCAATATGCATATGCAGAAGGTGAGCTTCATGAGGCTGGGCAGAGAAAGAATGGTGACCAAAGAGAAAAGTCTGTAGAGAAGCTCTACCCTGAACAACCCTCAGAGCTTACAGAGGGATGGGAGACACTCAAATTCCAACCTGCCACAGTGGAGAGACTGCTTTAGTCACTCAGAGTATTCAGTAGAAACACAAGAAAGGGGTAAATCCAAACTCAGGGAATAGCTCAGTCAGTTGAGCACTTGCCATATAAGCACATGGGCCCGAGTTCCATCCCTAGAATCCTCTTTTTTTTAAAAAAGCTGGTATGGTAGCATATGCTTGTAGCTGGGGAAGTGGAGACATGCAGATGCCTGGGGCCCACAATCCAGTCAGTCGTGTCTACTTGACAAGCTCCAGGCCAGCGAGAAACCTTATCTCAAAAAACAAGGTGAATGGGATGCCTGAGGGACAACACCCAAGCTTGTCCTCTGGCCTCCACATGTGTCTGCACACACATGCATTCATGCACACACATACACACACAAGCAAAACAGAGAGGGAGGGAGGGGGAGGGAGGGAGGGAGGGAAGGGAGAGAAAGAGAAAGAGAGAACAAATAAGAGAAAAGGTGAAACTAGGTTGACAACAAGATTAGTCTAGACCTACTCTCAGAAGGTTTAAAACTACTACAATAAAAAACTTGAAAATAATCAAGGCAAACTGCTTTCTGAGACAATCTTTAAGGGAGATTTAAAAATCAGACATATAACAGGTTCAATATTCACAATGACTAGCTTCCAATACCAGATCACTAAATATGAGGAAAGGAAAAGTTTAACTCAGCAGACCAGAGTTGTTCAAACCCTGCACAGTGCCAAGAACACCTGTCTTCGGGAGAGGCTTGAGAGTGAACCTCTAAGCTCAAGAACCCATGGAATATCTTGCTTGGCCAGTGTTTCTGTATATCTGAGGGCTTGAGTCACACTATTTATAATGAACATCTATTTTTATAACTGTGAGGCCTCAGATCATGTTATACCAGTTTACCAGAACAGTTTATCCGAACAGTATGAGCTATGATAAATGTTTCTTTTTGACTGGGAAGAGGTAATTCTGAGTAGTAGCGGAGCTGATGACTCAGCTCACACAGATATTATATGAACTCTGATACAAACCCTGGACACCAAAGCTCTGGTAAGTTTCCCTCATTAGCCACACTTTACATGTCTTACCACACACTGCTGCTGCAAGAATTAAGTGAATCTCCATGCAGCTTCACTGAGAGGCGACACTGGGAAGCCTGCACCAGGCTTTGTGTGCATTATTAGATTGATATCTGGTGCAGCTTGTTGGCACACAATGATATCAACATGTAGACTCTATAAAAATGGCAGTTAAAAAAATGACATTTTACGTATAGAGTAAGGGCTGGTGAGATGGCTCAGTGGTAAAGGTGCCTGCTGCCAAGTCTGACGACCTGAGGTCAATCCTCACAATTCACATGGTGGAAGGAAAGAACTGACTCTTGAAAGTCACCATCTAACCTGCACGCATGCACATATACTCACACATGCACTTACTAAATGAATCGAGCAACCAATTCTTAAGTTGCACATTATAAAATGTACCTAAAGGCTGGTATCATCACTGTGAGCTCATTGCATTTGAGAGAAAAAAAAAGTATATGGAGGAAAATCAAGAAGTTGCCCAGGCAGGCACACAGCAGCCTGACCAATGGCATGGCACATATATTAGTTACTTTTCTGTTGCTGTGATAAAACACCATGACTAAAAGTAACTTATGGAGTAACTTCTGGCTTACAATTCCAGATGGATAAGAGTCCATCATAGCAGAGAGTCATGGCAGAAAGCATCAGGCATCGCGGCAACAGCAGAAAGCTTAGAGCTTGCATCCTGAACCACAAACACATAGTGGGGAAAGCAGACTAGAAGTGGGGTGAGGTTAGAAGCTCTCAAAGCTGCCCCCCGCTAACACACTTCCTGCAACGAGGCTCCACCTCCTAAAAGTTCCATGATCTCCCCAAACAGCACTACCACCTTGGGCCCAAGGGTTCAAATCTTGAACGTCTGGGAGTTTTTCTCATTCAAACCTCCATAGCACCCTTTCTAGTGTCCAGAAACTGAATTGACTTCAGTTTCCTTCATGGACCAAGCACCAGATGAAACAAAGATGAACCATATTGCCTATGAGCATCCAAAATCTTATAGAAGTGCCCTCCACTGTTTCTGTGGGTCTCAGCGAGTCTATAGAAGATAATGGCTTAGCAACCACTTTCCGTGTCTAGCAAAGTCAATTTCAGAATTCTACCAAACATCCTTGAACATTCTTACTTTTTGTTCATTACATCTACCCAAACTTTTTGGGGCACCCTCTAAAAATCACTTGTTTTCCATGCTACAAGCTTTAATCAACTTGCTAGTAAGTCTTTTTAAAGCAAGTACTGCAATCTCCATTCATACTGAAAATAACAAATTTTACTCCTTTTAAAGAAAACACAAATCTGGGATCTGAGGCATTCCAGAAAAGCTAAGGATCCAAGAGAATTAAAGGGAAGTATTAGATAATCTTCCTTTTTCCCTGAAGAGACCTAGACTGCAAGAAACACTGGCCTAGGTCTTTCCACAAGTAAAGGCCCTAAAAAATCCTTGTGCTTCTGCCTCTCACATCCACCGAATTTGTAAGTGGTGTTGAGAAAGAGAATGATGTTCATGTCCAAATGTACTCAGATGTGAGGCAGCACTTCCGGGAGACAGAAGCATATTCCACTTGGGATAAACGCATAAAGGGAGGGAAGGATAGGAAAGTGTCTACGCATGTTGTAGCAACTGACACATCTCGTCTTGCTTTTATTTTATCTTACCTTTTCCTTGGCTACCTTACTGTATTTATGAGGTTCCAGAGCAATGGCTAGAGAGGAGAAAACCTCCTCTCGCTTAGGCTTCATCTCTCCAATGCTAAGAATGTTCACCCAGGGCTAATTTTTCCCAGTTCTTAGCACTTGGCACCCTATTATTCCCACTGTCTCCCTGATCAACTGCATAGGAATCAACACAATGATTTTAGGATGTGCCCACTGAAGACAAGAAGACAACGAAACCAAGCCATTTACATGCATAACCTGATTCGATCTTTACTGACTGCTAAGAAAGAATGACAAGAGCAAAATCACTAACTCACAGCACACAGATCTGGTTCCTATACTTGTGGGAGAGCTTCATGTTAAAAAAGTGAGAAGATAATTCAGAATATATATATGGAAATGTCTGACACAATCTAGGCAGTAAATAATCAGAAACTGTGAGAAAGAACAAGAGCCATTGGGTCAAAAATCAGGCTGTGACTATCAATAGTAGACAGGAACAAAGAAATACTCAACTTAGAGTAAAATGAATGCTTACAAAGTTGGCCCATCAGACACACTGCACAATTTTGTACCACCTGACTCTGAGAGCAAACATCTAAAAATTTATGATCTCCAAACACCTGCAAACAAGAAGGATCCCTCAGAGACATGCCCTTTTACCTCCCAAAGCATTTGTACAACTGTAGTCTATTTTTTCATGACACTATCCCTATGAGATTCACTATTCCCGTTTTAGACAAACCTGGTAATGTCCAGCACCTTGGATAAGGTCACTGAGCTATTTAGGGACAGAGCTAAGACTATAATTTACTATCCTCATTCCTGCCACAACATTGTACTATTTAGCTTATTGTTCCTGCAGTTTCTATTTTTAGCATTGTCCTATTGGTTACACTGTCTCTTGACCTAATGTTCTATCTAGAGCATTTGAGGTTACAAAGGAACAGAAACCCACTGAAGGGAGTATGAGAACCAGTTAGGAAACAGCAGGAAATCCCTGGTGGTTCAGTGGCAGGAGTTAAGATGGCTGCACTCCTGGTGATTAGAACTGGGAACAAGTCAGGGCAAAGGCATCTTTACCAGCATCTGTCCCATGGCTATTGAGCTGCTATGGCCATGAAATCTGCATCTCGCTTTGCACACTGCTGCTGTATCAGATCTCCCTATGTATATATTCTTCTTTGCTCACACAAGGTCCAGGAGGATTATCAAGGTCTCTCAGCCCTTCCTCGGGTTCTTTGCTTCACAAATGATAAAGATTTCATATCTCTGTTCTCTCTCCTCAAATGAGTTCTTCTTTATTGACCAGCTGATGATCTGGCAAACTCTGGCCAAACACCCACCACTAGTTTGATTATCTATAGGGAAGGGAGGGAACAGGAAACTAGTCTGGTAACAGATGGTTCATATGCTGGGACACAATCAACACGGCAGAGAATAGCAGAATGCTAATCTTAGCCAGGCAGCCTCGCTGCTAACCAAAGCCTTTAAAACCAGTGAGATTCTTGAGGCCACAACATAGATTGACTTGACTAAGGTAACAGAAGTACTGCAGCTCTCACAGCCACAGTCCATAAACATAGAAACTCGCAACCAAAGATTTCAAACGTGTTCAAGCAATAGACAATGGCATAGCTCTCCTTGTATATCAAGCTATATTCCTTCGTACATAAATGAAAAATCTATCATCAACTCAAAATATATACTCATAAAGTATTCCTACCTTTAAAGCAGGAAGTCTCACCAGCAGTTGCTGGATGGAACTATTAGTGGCCTAATTTATACCAGTCAATCATTCAAATCTCAGAGAGCAGTGATTTGTGTGTGTGTGTGTGTGTGTGTGTGTGTGTGTGTGTGTGTGTATGTGTGTTGGGGAGACTGTATGTATGTTTGTGTCTGTGTGCACCTGTAAGGCTGAGAGCATGTGGATGTGCATGTGGAGATCAGAGGTCTATGTCAGGTGGCTCCCTCACTTACTCTCCACCTTTTTTTGAGACAAGGACTCTCACTCAACCTCTAGCTCATCACAGACTAGAATGGTTGGCCACTGAACTTCATGGATTCATATGTGCTTTCCTCTCCAGGGCTGAGGTTCAGACACATGCTACAATTCCCTGCTTTTCCCATGGGCTCTGGGGATCTGAACTCAGATCCTTATGCTTGTGTGACAGGCTCTTTACTTACTGAACCATCTCCCTAGCCTGAAAGCAGTGCTTTCAAAGCTCCTGAGCTTATTTTAATGTGCAAAAGTAAGAATCACTATATTAGAAACTCGAAGTCAACATGCAGACTATCAACAGCCATCCCTTTCATTAATAATGAATTTTAAAGATGCATTTTTCATTTTCAATTGTGTATATCTGTGTGTATGTCCATGCGAGTTCAGGTGCCCCTGGAGACAAGAGGCATCAAATCCCCTAGAGCTGGAGTTGTGAGCCACCCAACATGGGTGCTAAGACCTGAACTTGGGTCCTCTACAAGAGCAGTACACAATCTTAACCACTGATCCATCTCTCCCCACCATCCCTATTTTAATCCAAATTCAAAACAATTCTTGAAACATTGCCAATATATTTTAGATCACAAAGCGTCATCAAATTTTGGGTTGTAACAATTAAAGCTGTCGTTTATTAATCATGCATAATATACTATATAAATCTTAAGTAGCATATGAGCTCTGTGGTTTTGTTCTCTGGCTTATTTCTAATGACCAGTACAATGCCTTACACATTGCAGGTGTGTAGAGGTGTCTGTTGAACGACTGAATCGAAGATCTCCTTTGCCCCTCAGAGTGGCCTTTGAAAGAATGCACTATTATTTCCTTGTCATCAATAAAGGCTTTTTTTCTTGGAGATATGGTCTCATTATTCAGCAAACACTGGCCTAAATTCTTGATCCTCCTGCCTCATCCTGAAGAGTATTGGGATTATAGGCATGTACCACCATGCCCAGCTACCAATGAGCCTCTTAAACTAAGAAAGAACCTAATAAATGTAAAGCAACATGTGCACTTTACCTATTATAGTGTTGAAATCATGTCTTTGAAGAGTTTTAAGCAAAATTCACCTTTTAACCAAAGATCAAAACTGGTAGTATTTTAAAAGATATTCTGAATACTAGCTCAATTATTTAATTTTCAAAGCTGAGCATCATACCATCCTATAAATCTTTGAGATGCCCAAGCTCATAATGGGCAATAATCAAAGCATTCAGCTTAAGGTGAACAGGCTGGATGAAAGCCACAAATGCAATTCATAGTGGAAAGTTTCAAGAACTGAACAAAAACAAAACAAAAACCAGCCACACTGAGTATGATGTGTGAATCAATACTTAGTAAAGGAATGAACTAGCCCACAGAAGTTAGAACAGCCTAAATTATTACTGAACATGGATGCCTATAATTCTCAGTATCAAATCCTGCTACAAGGTGATTTTCAAAGTCTGTATAAGCTTCTGAAAGTAATATCCAATAATTATGGCTAGTCAAGGCTAATCTTGGGATGCAGGACCAAGTGAATAAAACTTCTTACAATGAATACTCAAGCTAAAAGGGGAGAAAAACCAAAAAGAATTGGTTTTTAAATGGAATCTTCATCTCCATCCAATCAAAAAAGACTATCAGTGAATTTCTGTGTATTATTAGGGCAGAAATTTCATCATTTTGTGGGACCAAAAAGCTAAGCAAAAGAAATGAGGAGAAATCCATGAAAGAGTTCTTGCTTATTTAATTAAAACAATATTTTAGGAGAATGGTGAAAACACTACCTTAAGAATTGCAGAATACAGAAGTTAATGTTTAATCTCTAAAGAGTTATCAGAATTTTTCTTGCTGATAGAACATTGACCCTTTTGAGCTATATCTGAGCTAAGACTGCAGAAGACTCAAGATAGACCTGTTCAACTGTTGCAAAATGGTCACACAAGTAATGATAGCAAGTGAGTGAAACAAGCCTGTGAATCGAGCAGACTCAGTAGTTCATCCTGTGGCAAACATGTGCATTCAGAAACCACTGCTGGCTGATGCTCTGCTGCGGGCAAATGCAAAAGTCTTCCCACAGGATCATGTTTTACAAAGAAAGATATACTTGTTTCCTTGGTGTTTATACATGCTCACGTGACCTCTGGGGTTTTATTTCCAATTCATTAGCTCCATTACATCACACTTTAACATGACCAACAGCCTTGTAAAAGAATCATGTGATAAACCAGTTGGACCCAGTGTCTAAAACATACCTGCTCCTGGATGAAACACCTGTGACTTGAAACCCTAACCCCTTCAATGCACCCAGTTATTACTTATAAAATTATTGCTCTGGCATCCTAAATGACACCCTGGCCACACTCCCCAACAGGCTAATGTGGGAGATCAGGTAAGAAGTCAATGACAAAGCAGGACTGGCAGCCACATTAGAATTTAAATACCCATGCTCTCCTCAATAGCCATCTCATGCCATGTGCTACTGTCACATAATGTGTGGTATTTAGGTGACACATAATAATTGATATTTTCTGAGATTCTGACTTTTCAGAAACCTTGGGGACTATCTGAGAAGGCCCTAAAGATAATGTGACTTCTGCTTAATGCTCTTAGTCTATTTATAAAACAAGTTGACTGGATGTAACAAAACACTTTGTCATTAATGGTGGACATAAAAGTATTTTAATAACCCTACATTCTCTCTCCAAGCCCTGTGTAGTTTGCTGCTAAATACTTCTTGAATCTACTCTCTTGCTTTGACTCCATGGTTACAGTAGTCTTAAAGTCATCACAGTCCCTCAGTCAGACAGAGCCACTAACCACTCTCCCCAGACATTAAAAAGCCAGTTCTGTCTCTCTTCCCTCAGTACTGCAGTCCGAATGAACCTTTCACATAGCAGTCATGTGACTCACACCTTCCTAATCCCTGCAATCCAAAAAAAATCTGGAGGGGCTCTCCAAGGCAGGTAGTGGGCATATCTTATCTTTACGGGGACAATCAATGTCCTGCATGGTTTGGACTCCCAACAGATTCCTGGTCTCTCCTCCCCTAACATTCCCCACAAGGATGTTCCTGCCTGAGTCATCTGGTCTTCTAGCACTTCCTCCCCTCCCATCCCAAAATTTGTATTTTATACAACCTTTTTCCTTTTGACTCCTTTTCCAAATTGCCATAAAACTTTCCAATTCTTAGGAAGACTTTCTTTAGCCCACAACCAGGCCAAATCCTCTTATATGGTACTTACTGTTTTTGCAGCTATAAATTGATACCTGTCATCCATTAGTGAGCTCATCTCTGCCTCCCTCATGGACTGAGAGTTTCAGGAGGACACACGGTGTGTCAGTTTTAACGAGTGATCACCCCCCCCCATTTTTCCTAGGACAGAACCTGTTTATACCTGTTGTCCCATAGTAATTATGAAGAGTAGTTCATTTGACTCACAGAGGTACCCCAACTGACACAAAACTTATATGTTATCTTAGTTTCATTTCATCATTGACTCCTCAGGAACTTAGCACAGTATTAGATAGCTGCCGAGGAATGCATGAATTATTAGTAAGCATAAATATCTTAGGACGATACACCCTAGTTTCCTTGAGACAGGATCTTGTGTATCCCAGGGTGGTTTCAAACTTTCTACAGTCAAGGATGTCCTTGAACCTCTGATCCACTTCCTGTATGCTGTGATTACAGGTGACTACCACCATACCTGATTAATGCAGTACTAGAGACTGGAGCCAGGCTTAGTGTGTAGTACATAAGAACTCTCCCAATTGAGCTACATCCCCAGCCTAGGACACACTAATTTTTAACATATATTGTTTCATATCAATAAGAACAAAAGACCCACCAAGTGCCATTCCAATATACCAAATTACTCAACAGATAATGCCATCAAATATTCTCATAACTCTTATGACAGCATTTGACAGTGGAATTACTAGACTTAGCCATTGAATAAGCAACACTTTAGATGAACTCTAGAGAAGCAACATGGTACCCATATTACTCCAAAATAGGTCACCGAAGATTAACCACTTTGATGAGGTCAGTGCCTCAAAGTCTGTAAAGAACACTGACCCAAATAAAGGAATTAAAGTGGTTTATCCACCATAAGTTCAGCACAAAGTGTTCTACCTTAATTACTGCATGTAGTAAATGAAGATGCTGCCCATGCGCATGCTACTGCAGACAAGCCAGACTCATCAAATTCAGCCATAGGGTAGAATAAGGAAAATTACATTGCAATTTATTAATAGGCTTTAATCAACATAAAAGGTCTTTGCTCAACAACTGTCTTTGAGAAAGGAAATGTAAAATTAAACAGAGGTCATGAATCTGCTTTGGGCATTCGCCAATATTTGATCATTAATTCCATCAAAGCAGTAACCACTCATGTGAATTATTCTTTAACTATAGGTCTGAATTCCCCATTAATCAAACTGAAGAAGAGATTCTCAAGTTGCGAAAGGTCAGAAAATAATATTCAAGCATTCCTCAGCTTGGAGCTCAACTTCTTAAATTGGGTCACAGCCTCACATGGGGTCACACAGTGAGGGGCAGGGGTCACAAAACATTGGCAAAAGCAAAAGATTTCTGAATGCTCAATGACCAAACTTCACTCAAAATCAAATGAGTACTGAATCCAGGATGTGTCTGGCAGCACACTCAGGCTAATGCATGATTTCACTGCAGTCTTGGTTCTCAACACATGCACACTGTGCATGTCACACGCTATATACCACACACCACCAGTGAACACTGCTTGAAACACCACAGTTTAAACTTGAGACTGCTGTATTTTATGGATTACCGTGTTTTACTTGACATACAAAGTTCCTGAGCTTTAGAATCATGGTGGTCTAACTAGAGACAGCAAAGACTTAATACTTTCCTACCAAGAGAGTAAGACTTTTTTAAGAAATGTTTTTATTGCTTCTTTGGGAATTTCATATACTGTATTTTGGTCACATTCAGCACTCCTCCCCAACTCCCCCCCCACACACAACCTTACTGTCCCTCACCCGAGTTCATGTTCTCTATTATTTTTCTTTTTATTTAAAAATTTATAAAGTCTAATCTTTGTCTCCAAAATGCTCTTGGGTATGAATCTATCCCTTGGAGTCTAGTCACCCTTCCAGACAGTACAACAGTAAACAGACCCAATTCTCCCTCCCCTAGTTGTTCTATTTACAACAGTCAAGAAATTAAGACTAAAACTTTTAATCTTTTCCTACCATTGTTCCTCAGTATGTAAGTATCAAATTAGTAAACCTTTGAATTGTATTGTGTTACAATGCTTGATTTTTAAAACTAATGTTTGAGTTGCTTACTTGAATTTCATTTTAAAAAATCACTCAATGAATTTTTGCTTGAGTTTACAGATTTTGCAACCATTTCTAAAATGCTTCTAAAGAGATTTCTGCCACTTTATCCAACATACTTAGGTAAAACATCATTCTTAACATTAATGATTATAAAATCAAATACTGATCAACACTGAAAAATGTTTTAGATATTCTATAGTATCAAATATTCAGCCAAGATTGATTATATAGAAACAAACAAGCATATCCATCTCATTAGTACGAAAATTTGATTTCATTTTTAATAAATGTTAAAATTATATGTATGGCAAAGACTGCTTTAAAATAAATTTCTTTTTTTTTAAAGCTCTTCACCTTGCTCTTTAATGAATGAGAAGTCAGGAAGAAATTACAACTGAGTCAGATGAAAATTTATCTTACAGAGAAGTACACTTTCTACTTGATGAAACTCATTTCCGAGGCTACCGACAGGCACTGTTTGATAGCTGTGGACATACAGCTTTGCCTGGCTGTCAATTTTCTATGCAGTAACAACTTTGCAAAGATGTGAACCACAAAGACAGAGGCACATATGTGGGGGACAACAATCCCTAGGGCAGGGGATTGGGGGAGCCATTTAAATACTACTTACTTATCTTTAACTACCTCAAAATCTCCCACAGTTTTCCTTTATTTTTGAAGAAATTTTTTTTAGTTATTTTTTTTATTTTATGTGTATGGGTGCATTGGCTGCACATATGTGAGTGCACCCATTTCGTGAAATGCCTGCAACAGTCAGAAGAGGGTGCCAAATTTAAAATAAGCTTCTTTGTGGTTTATTGTTAGTAGTCAATGTTTGATTTGTAAACCTATTTCATATACTCATATACAAAGAGAATCACTTAAAAATTCTCAGGCAAAAAGAGGTTACAATGGCTAAAGTTTAAGAAAGGGTATAATATATGCCATCCCTCTAAGAATCACAACGCACAACAGGAATTAGTAAATGAGAAGTCAGGCAACACCACCAGCATGTCATTTGGGGGAGAATTCAAAATTCAGCCCAGCCAGAAATGGCTCCATGGGGGACTTCCCCAAGAAAGGCAGACCACTTTGCTTTGTTTTGTTTTGTTTGTTTTGTTTTCCTTTGAGTTGAATACTGTCAACAATCTCCACAGCCAAGATGATAAACTCCAACAGAGAACCAGATTGGAACAAATGTCTACCACCATCTTCAAAAGGAAGCTGAGCACTAGCACTTCCTGTATGGCTCATTTTACTGGCTTGTATTTTGTTCGTCTTAATTATACATAGAATCAAACTAGCAATAATTGCAGTTTTGATTACACGTTCACAGACTCAGAGTTTTAAGTAAAAGAACTCCTTCTTTAACTATTAGAATCGTGTTATTTATAGAAAAGTCTCATGGAGAATGTAAGCAAGAAAAAAACCCTTAGCAGACAGCTTTTGCCTTTGATGCTTTAACAAGAATTATCAGTCTCATCACTTGCTGCAAATCCAATCTGAAAATTAACTGTAGGAAATTTGCAAATAGGCCTGAAGACCAATCTTATAAAGGCCTAGAAAACTATGGCTAGATGAACAAACTTATAAAGATTAAATATATTTTTCTGGAGAAAAAAAAATCTTATCTTCAAATTATAAATTGACTCTTGACCTCTAAGGTTAAAACGTTCCTTACTACCAGATTCCTGACTTTAAAAAAAAATTCTAAAAACAACTTTGCTAAAAGAATAGAAAATGACTAACTCTAAGTTTGTAGCTAATGATACATCTGTATCCAAAATTGCAAAATACAAGTTTATATGTTTCATCTACGTTAAGTAGAATAAATTATAACTCAATATCCATTCTTGTAAATGTAGATTTTTAATTTTCCAAACACTTATTGTTTATTATAAGTCATCTTTTAGTGGGAGTGACATGAACACTTCTCCCTGCCCTAGTGGCATATAAATGATTAAAATACATGATCATATATGTTCCTAAGTATTGTGAAACAAGAGAACAAATGGTAGCTGTGATTATCACATGAGAGTGTCAGGGAACAGCTCACAATGTTTTGCTCTAAGAAACATAGAACAAATCCTTAAATAATCAGAATTAGAAAGGGTTGTATGGAATGATCTAAGAGTATCTGGCACTTACTAACATTTTAGTTAAAATTATGAATGATCATCAAGATATTAGTTATTTTAAAATTCTAGTTTCCACGCAATTAAGAACAAAAAATTACAAATGGAAAAGAAATGGAAGGATGATTAAGAAACATGTGGCAATAGAAAAATTAATTTTCTCATTTGAACTGCTTAGCTAAGAAGGCAAAAGAAAATTTTAAGTCCATTAAAAAGTTACAAGACAAAATTATGTCATATTAATGACTCACATTTTTCTCATTAGTTTAAACACAATAAGCATAGTGTTAGCAAAGGGGCTAGAGAGATGGTTCAGTGGTGAGGAGTGCTGATTCCCAGCACCCACGTCAGGCAGCTCATAATATCCTATAATTCCACCTCCAGGAATCCTACCTCTTTGGCCTCCATGGGTACCCTACTCATGTGTACATCCCACATGCAGACACATACACATATACACTAATTAAAAAATAAAATTTAAGGGGCTGGAGAGGTAGTTCAGGGGTTAAGAGCACTGACTACTCTTGTGGAGAACCTGGGTTTGGTTCTCAGCACCCACATGGCAGCTAACAATATCTAAAACTCCAGTTCCGTGGGATCTGATGCCCTCTTCTGGCCTCCATGGGCACTGCATCAACATGGTACATTACATATGTGCAGGTGGAACACTCACACATAAAATAAATACATTTTAAAATAATAAAAATAAAATTCAAAAAAAGGTACAGCAAAGATGTTCTATATCATTTCTTCATTGAACATCCAGAAAATGACAACTTTTTCTGAAAAACTAGGTTAGAACTAGTAGCACACACCCAAGGTGGTTTCATGTCTTGAGGAAGCAAAACACTTATTCCAGAGCTTTTCGAAATCAAGAGATGAGTTGTATCTCATCTCAGAGCAAAGTCTCTGCTCTCAGCTCACCAACCTCTACTCCTTCCCTGTGCTAGAGTTTCCTCACAGAGGACAGTCTCTGGCCCTCGAAGCCCCTCTGAGAGTTTGCACAGACCCATGAAAAGCAGGAATTAAACACAGACGTTAGGATCAAATAAAAACTCTTGTACATCATCAGACTACCAATTCAAATGCATGTCTATATAAAAACTACCCAAACTTCTAGTAAAAATAATAAGCACAGGAGTGGTATCAAGTACATATTTTAATCATAAAAATGTATTAAATGACAGACATGGGAGAATTACAGAAGGGAGGGAGGAATAGGAGGTTGTACAGTATCTGTCCTAACATATTTTCACAACTTCAGAAATAGTCCAGTGAAGCTGGCTGTCCCCTGAGTAAAAAAATTCAATTCCTCAAGTAGCACATACACATTTGAACTCTTTAAACTCTTCAGAGGGCACAAGAGTGACTGTGGAAACAGTGCTTTGTGGTTCAGAAGAACGTTAAGTTCTTCCATAAGCATACAGAACATAAGTAGAGCGCAGGGAAAATCTGCCTCATGGATTCTCTCTTATTCAGACAAGAACAGAAACAAAAATTTAAGAACTAGTCCAGCTCATCCATGATGAATATGCACTTCTAAGAAAGGGACTTCCCATCATCCAGGAAACGGTTTACCTCTTCCTCACTGTGGGAAATTTTTTGGTTAATGAAATAACTATGAGTTATTTTATGAACTCTATTGAGTTCATAAACCAGGGTCAGCAGAAGCAAGTCTTGCTTTTCCATGTTCTAAAAGGAAAACTGCTGAGAGTCAAAAACCTTGCACCTGTCTTTCTGAGAGGTTTGTGTGTGTACATATGCATGCAATTTTCTGTCATTAAAGAAATTTCTATCTTAACAGACATTTTTCCAAAAAATGAGTTATTTTATTAAATTCAGTCTTTTTTATAAATTAATCACATTTTTTAGGGAAAATTGGTACTTCACAAACACCACAAAGCATTTCATATCAAAATAACTTCTAAAAGTAAACCTCAGAGTTGAATAAATGCCCAAGGATGAGTCTTCCCTCCCCAAAGCATGACCTCAATCCCAAAATCCCCAGAGGAACAGATCCATCCAAGTTGTGGTTCTGAAATAAGAATGATGAAGCCACAGTTAAGCACAAGGTTTATAGAAAGACAGACAGGATACAGTTCCCAGAAGAAGAGCCAGCATCAGGACCAACACTGATCCTAGCAAGAAGAGACCAGTGCACAAACAACTCTGAGCAATCAAAACAAATGAGCCTTCCAAACACATGCCTTCAAAACTGCCATGCCATAGACTGAAACATGTATTCTGTCTCTTACACTCCAATTCCAAACTGTCTTTCACCCTGGAAAACGCTGACTGAGAAAATAGAAGCTGCATGGGAACAGACTAGTGTGGGGCATCCACCAAGTGTAGCAAGTGCTCACTAAGTGCTCAGAGAACTGACGACCGATAATGAATCATGTGAAGGAGTGGTGAATGACACATGGATATCTCTACTTACCTTGTCATCCTCTCTGTGACAACACCCCCGCATTAGACAGTGCAGCCATGAGGCACTAAGGGGACTTGTCAATAATGTACTTTAATTCCTTAAGATCTCCCAAAGAAATGGAATAGTTTCACAGAGAAAGTCTAAGAGCATATGAATGAGAAAAGTTGGTTGAAATCCTATAGTTTTTCCCAGCAGCCCATGACCCTAAGCCTGGGTTTCTCAACCTTAGCAATACAGACACTTGGGGCCGGAAACTCTGTTTTTGGCCTTCCTATGTGATGTGCAATGTTCAGAGGCATCTTAGCCACTACATACTAGATGTCAGCAGGATGCTGCATTCACTATAGTGAAACAACCAAAATCTGTTCAGATATTGCCAAATTCCTTTAGGTGGTCCAAATTAGATTAAAGTGAGACCTACTACTCCATCCAAATCTCTTTGACTGCTTAAGCCTTACTTGCACCTATGAAAAGTATATGTAATACCAGTTTCCTGAAATCACAGTTGTAGTAATTAAATTATGAAAATTTATAATACTGAAAATAATAGGGTTAACATTTAGTGAGCTATCATTTATGACCCAGACAGAGAACAGACAAACAACTTGACTTCTACCAACCACATGATGATCTGTGGGAACTGTAGGACTCCTACCCTAACCATGAACATGTCTGTAGCAATTGCCGTGGCCAAGATTCAAGCTGAAGGACTTCGAGGCTCTTGGTTCTTACCTTCTACCTATGCCACAGCCAACCGCCAGAGCGGTTTGTCACACAGTAGACTTCAACAGACACTTCCATCCCTCCAAAACTGCTCACAGTTCCCTTTTCCCTGAATAAAGTTCAGTATATCTTCCTATAGCGCATCAAATCTAAGAGTGATCTTTTATGTCCCCCTGTGAAATGTACCACAACTGTCTCTTCCCAACCTTCGAGTGATTTCCTCCTGCCAACTGTTTGCTCAAAACCTCCCATCGCATGCTGTCCACTAGCCTCAGTGCTCTCAGCACTCAACTGTACATTACTAGGAACCAGGGTATAAATGGCTATGCCTTATATGAGACTGCTCATCGCAGTGATCTTAGATTGTAACAATATATTGCTATTGATCGTATACATATACAGAATGCTACAAGGGTCAAAATGGTAGAACTGTCACTGATGCTTTTTTTACTACTAAATTAGACATAATGAATGGAAAGAAGGGGACTGTGCATATTTAAACTTCCTAATTTGGGAGATTTTGCTATGATGTTTTATCCACTTGGAACAGAAACATACAAAGCAGATTTGGCCAAGCTTTTCTATAGATTTCACAGATTACAAAACTAGTCCACACATGAATTCTCCTACAGCAACACTGTATGCAGAAAAGCATTTAAAAGTAAAAGAAAGACTAAAATAATTCAGTTACATGAGGAAACAAACAAAGCCACAGGGAGGCAAACGATTGGGATCCAGGTTTTCTTATCTTATAATGATAGGTACACTGTAATTGTACATGAAAATGGGCCTCCCTTGGTAGTAAAACCCCCAACTTACAGGCACAGCTGCCTTTTTCGTAGTCAGTCACTTTCTCTGAAGATATAGGATCCCAATAATAAAGCAGTATGCCAATGATGCTTTGCTGTGATTGCAGTTGTCCTATTGGTTTTGTTTGAGACAGACTCTCAGCACTATGCAGATCCTTCTGCTTCTGCCTCCTGAATGTTATAATTATAGGAAGGTGCCACCATAGCTGGCTCCAATTCTACTTAAGAGTCCCTTGCTCATTGAAAAAGCTCATTTGAAATAAAATAGTTCTAATAAAAATGGCAAGAATAATTGGCAAATTTTCAACGAAAGGCAAAGGAAGTAAAGCCATCAAAAGCCACCGTAGAAGATAGACATATTGATCTTTCCACATACTAGGATGGAATAGAATATTGCCATATATATAGAGAGATATAGATATAGATATATATCCAATAACAAGTGTTGGCAAGGATGTGAAGGAAGTAGGACCAGGAACACTAAGACATCACTGTTAGGGAGGGCAAGCATGCAGCTACTAGGCACACAATCTGGCTGTTTCTCAAAGGGTTAAACAAATTTACCCTATGATTGAATAATTCCACTCTTGGGTACACAGGTTCATACAAAAAAAGTGTATAAAAATGGTGACAGCAGTATTATTCATAGTAGCTGAAAAAGCAGAAGCAATTCAAGCATGTGGTCTGAGAGAGAGCCAAATAAGTAAGTGACCTCTCCGAACAGTGGGCTTCTACTTGCCCAGGAAAAGAATAAGGGCCTGACGTCTGAACTGACAGACTATATTGGAAAGATGCTAGAGTAAAGAGGCCAGGCACCCAAGATCACAAGTTGTATTATCCCATCTACTAGAACTATCTATCAAGCAATTCTATGACCACATAAAGCAGAGACCGGGAAGAAGGGGCTTGAAACTAACTGCTGCTGGTACTGGGCTTCTTCAGGATGGAGATGTTTTAGGGTTAGATAATGGTGACAGTGCTACAGGCTAGCAGATATACTAAAGGCCACCAAAGTTTAGTTTAAATGGTAAATTAATGTTATATAAATTGTATCTCAATTTAAAATGATGCTAAATTTAGGCATGGTGGCATATGCCTATAATCACAGCACTTGGAATATGGTAGAGGCAGGAAGATCAGGAGTTCAAGGGCAGCTTCAGCAACAAGAGATCCTATCAGAGAGTCAAGTTGGAGGAGAAGGGAGGGGAAGTGAAAAGGGAAATAGGGAGGAAGGCAGGCAGTGAAGGAGAGAGGAGGGAGGGAGAAAAGAAAGGAAAGTGTGCTGGATAGCTTTAATGCCAATTTGACACACCTGTGTTGAGGGAGCCTCAACTGGGAAATTGCCTCCCCAGGACCGGCCTGTGGCCATGTCTGTGGTGCATCTTCTTGATTGTTGAGTGATGTGGGAAGACCCAGCCCACTGTGGGTGGTACCACCCCTGGGCAGGTGGACTTGCGTTGCATAAGAAAGCATGCTGAGCAGGGGGCCAGGGGAGTAAGCCAGTAAGCAGTTGTTCCGGCCTGTGCTCCAACTACTGCCTCCAGGTTCCTGCCCTGAGTTCCTACCTTGGGCTCCCTCATGATCCCGTGAGATGTAAGCCAAATAAACTCTTTCTTCCCCAAGTTGGTTTTGCTCAGAGTGTTTTGTCACAGCAATGGAGAAACAAACTAGGACAGAAGGAAAGAAGGGAAGGAAGAAGGAAGGGAAGGAAGGAGGCAGGAAAACTATTAAAAAACAAACAAGACTCAATATACAGACATCCAGTGGACTCTTGGTCCTGTGCAGCCCGGTGCACCTGACAGGGGACAGGGGACTATCTGAAAAAGTTCTTCTTGCTTCTCCCTGCCACTTTAGGTGCCAGGGACGTAAGAAATGAAAAATCAAGCACGGAAACCCTAAACCACAGACAACTGACCCAAAGCACTGTCACTTTAGGTGCAAAGAACAATGAGATAATCCCAGTGGATTTTTGATTGAACAAGTAATAAGACAGTATGTGAAACTGATGAGAGGAAGCAGAATTCATCCTGGGAAAATCAGGCTAAACAAAGGCCAAATTAGTATTATGATTTAGTTAGACTATTGCTTCTTTGACCACTGTTGGTATGTTAATACAATCTTGTCCTTGTAAATAAATGGATCCTCATCCTTGGGTAAAGAAAGCAGTGTAATCAGGCTCATAAACAAACAAACTCCCCAGGTGACAAACATGCAGATCAGAGAAGCAGAACTGTCCTCCTGAAGGAAGTTGAGCAGAGAGTCACTCCTCAGCCATTTCCCACTTCCAGCATTCCATGGCTATGACCTGTTCCTCGTCCTTCCTGTGGGCCTGTAAGTCTTCACGTCCACTGTCCCTCCTCCTGTCTCAACACACCTCTGGGCTCCCATGGAGGCCCAACCAAGAACAAATCTGCCATACCCACAATTCTCTGCCCCCAAATGGTGCCCAGAAAGGTCCTACTGCTATCACATTCAATTGATCCCCTCAGTCCCTAATCAAATGGGCATCACAGGGAACCCACTGAGGATGCCATGGGCAATCCAAAGCTGACATTATCTCTGTTCTAACAGGACCTACAGGTCTAGGATCAGACCCAGAAACAGTCAAATGATTTCAGGAATGAATGTCAAATAACAAGTAGGCTAATTCAGCACAGGCAAGAGGAAGGTGAAGTATGAGGGAGCCCTAAGAGGAGAAAAGTTTGAGAATGGGTAGAATAAGAGGTGGAAACAGGTCAGGACTGCTTCAAAGAGAACAAAACAAAGCACAACAGCATATGAAGGGCCTGGTTCAGGAAAGGGAGGAACATAGTACATCAGTTTCACATACTGTCTTATTACTCGTTCAGTCAAAAATCCACTAGGACTTTCGTATTGTTCTTTGCACCTAAAGTGACTTAATACTTTGGGTCAGTTGTCTGTGGTTTAGGGTTTCCCTGGTTGGTTTTTCATTTGAAGGAATAAGTGAAAAACACTGTGGCTGAAGCACAGAGCACACAGCAAGGCAATGCAGGGGACTAGAGAAGCGGGAGGAGACCAGACAGTGCAGGATCTTTCCACCAACACAAGAAGGGTTAAGGGACTGTGGTTATCCAGGGGAAGACTATAGTGGTTGGCCTATAGAAATAGCAAAATTATTGACATATGGATCTACAGTCAAATCATAATAGAAATGATGATAGCAACCACCACCATAACAGCAGCATCGATTATTTGATAGCTTATTTGATAGCCAAGAACAATACTATTTAAATGTATGATCATTATTTCTTCTGACAACCTTGAATGATAATGTGGTCCTCATTTTGCATATGAGGAACTGAGACTCAGGGATGTTGAACTACTCCATTTATTTGGCCATACCATGCAGCTGATTTGTGTATATAACAGGAGTTAAACTCTCCCTGCCTAGCTCCTTCTAATATGGCAGGGTTTACCAACTATACATAAAATGTAAAAATATTAGCTATTTGGAGCCAGGACCTGTGCTAGGCATGTTTATTTCCATTGGGCTTTTGTAGAAGCAGGATGCCCCCCTTTACAGATGGGGAGAATGCAGTAGAGCCAGGTCAGCGGCAGGTATAAACATAGAAGTTCTCAGATTGAAAAGTCACAGGACTGGAATTTAGGCCCACCAAAGCCATTAAAGTTGTGGATGGTTCTTCCTCTTCAGTTTGGATGATGGCTAATTGAAAACTAAAACTATGAGTCACTTCCTATCTATGATCAGTTTAAAGCCCCTGTAAGGAACCTAAAACATACGTTACTTCTGCAATTAACATACTTACTTTCCTTGTAATCTTTGTCCCAGTGTCCGGAGTCCCTGATTCATATCTCTGCCTGTCACCCCACCACTGACAGCTTATAAAGATGCAGATAACCTCAGTTACAAATGAAAACTGTTTCATGATGTCCACCAAAATAGGAAGAACGAATTAGTATCAAGTCATCTATGGAAGTCACTAGTTTTCTAGTCACTTACAAAATGTAAGATTAATGTGTCCACATTTCAAAATCAAGACTGAAAAATGAATGCTACTTCAATCAAAGAGGTCTACTGTGGACCAAAGCAGTATATTTTAGACCAAGAGAATTCAAGAATACAGGGCTGGGGATGTAGCTAAGTGGTAGGGAACTTGCTTAAAACATACAAGGTTCTAGGTTTAATCCCCAGTGTCATAAACATGATTGAATGAAAGAATGATCAAACAGACAGTACAAAGAAAGTCCGTGAAATAGGAAAAACTGAAATACATCCCTGAATTCCTAATTATTCCACCATGATCTTCTCCCCCTTCAAAAACTTCACACAGCAACAAAATGTATTAGTTGTTATTTCTCCCACTGAACCCACAAAAAGAGACAATGTTTTCTATAAGTTCAAAAGGATCTTTCTTTCCCTGGAATCTATCCATTCCCCAGAAATATTTAGTGAATGATATTTAATAAAATAGTAGCTGTTTCAATAAACATCACTTATTATATGTAGGTATTATCTACCAATTCAAAATAAATATTTCTCTATGTACAATGTGGGAACACAGGTTTAAAAACCAAATGAACAAAACTACTTGGACAAAAACATTGTTATCTGAGATCTTCCTGTAACACCCCAAATGAATGACAGGACAGGTCACTGGCCCCCACCGACGAAATTGGTTTGAGGAAAGTCATATAATTAGAGATGTACTATTTGGAATAAAATTCCACACAAATTCCTGCATACTGCTATTAAAAACAACTGATAAACTTAATCAGAAGGCTTTCTCTTAACTAATGCAATTCCCTTACAGTAGAGTCAGAAATTAAGAGAAATGAGACTCTCCTGTGAATGTGTGGCTTCTGCAGCCTCTATCACATCTATGTGGTCCTGGTGCCTCTACTGTAACTGGTCATCATTTGCTTGTGGTATCTGTCCGATGAAGGCAGGATGTTTAGCTTGCTGTCAGGAAGAGATGTTGCCTAAATAACAAATCAGTCTGCTATAAGGCTTCACAAAACTGTAGCGCATCCAAATGGGCAAAAGGCTAAATTTACTGACTGCAAAACCATTTCAAGACATATCTTATACGCATTACAAAGCAAACAAATGAAAAAATGTTGTTGCAGCAACAACAACAAATTTTAGGTTAAGTTCTCTTTTTCATCTAAAAAGAATACATTGTCACATCCTCAAATAAATGATATTGAGACCTAATCCTCAAACATAAAAAATTTAACATTTTTCCCAACAATGAGTTTTATTTATGATATAAATGCCTCTGATCTACATAAATGAATGCAGTATACACATTAACAAAATACTGAAAAAAATATTCTAAAATTGTAAATAATTACATGAAATTA
>NW_008331995.1:7519897-7523808 GCF_000622305.1 Nannospalax galili | reverse complement strand
ATGGGAGGAGTTAGAGGGGAGGGAGTGGGCATGGATTTGATCAAAACACCTTATATGCATGTATGAAATTCTCAATAAATCTTTTATGTAAAAAAAGAATAAAGCATCAACATGAGTGTCCAAAAAAATAAAATAAAATAAAAATTGTGAATTATATTCTTATATTTTTAATTTGTTTTGGGGGGTGTTTTATTTGTTTGCTTGTTTGTTTCTTAAGACAGGGTCTCCCTGTAGCCCCAGCTGGCCTGGAACTCACTATGTAGTCCAGGTTGGCCTCCATCCTGCAGAGATCCGCTTGCCTCTGCCTCCTGAGTGCCGGGATTAAAGGAGTGTGCCACCATTCCAGGTGTATTCCTATATTTTTAAATATGTTTATCTGAAATAAGACTGATTTACTATATTAGCTATGCATGAGAAAAAAAATCACATTTTTAAAATCACATTTTAATAAAATGTAACCTTTTATAATAAAAAGAGTGACCATATGATATTCCCTATTGTCTTTAAAAATCAAAATGTCCCACATCGGGTTTGTTTTAAACATGGAAATGTTTTAATGCATGGTACATGACATCTATTAAAATATACCAAAATGTGCAATTGAAGATATAATACTAGAGAAGTGGCAAAATTCTATTTAGAATACAGCCAAAATATTCAAGCCACTAAGAATCAACATAACAAAAGATGAACCAGATAGTTGACTCCTAGGCAGTTACCACAAAGTGTCAGCCACCCATTCATGTGCACAGATGCTCAGGATGCCAAGGAACCCAAAGCCCACCACAGTGACTGGAAAGATGGAGCAAAATGTGGCATGTGCATACCTGTGTGGCCTACTGCACCCACAGCAGCAGAAAGCAAGCCACTGCTGCATTTGGCAGCATAAGCAAATGTCACAGATGCTCTGCTAAATGAAAGAAGTTGGTTATTAAAAACAAATGCTGTTTGATTCTGCTTCCATGGAGTACAAAGATGGGCAATAACTAAGTCAGAGTGACTATGGTTACTTTTGAGAGGTGCTCATGGCCAAGGAGGGCACAAAGGAATCGTCTACAGTGCTAGAAACCTTCTAGCTGTCGATCCAGGCAGTAGCTATAATGGTATAAATGTGACACAAATAAATGACTATATTATAGACACACAGCAAGTGGCACTGCTATTATTTTGTACGCAGGTGGATCTTGATGTTTGTCTATTACCTTGACAATGAAGCTGTCACAACTAAAATGCCAACCAAGGCCAAGTGACTTTCTATCATCTTTGTCCAACATGAAGGCAAGCAAACTAGTGTATTGAGCCAGGAGGGACTCTTTTTAGTTGGCTAGTTGGAAAGGGCACTAAGTCAGAAAGTGACTTGGCCACCTGGCTTACTGTAAAAACAAAACAAAAAAGCCTTAATAAGGGGCCACACTTTAAATTATAGGCTTGATGCTAGATTTGTTCAGATATAACACACACACCCTCTTCTAATTAAATCATCTAAACAGCCACTTGTAAAAAAAATGAAGAAACAGTGACACAATGCATCTTGCTATCCAAGATCCTCCTGTATCACCCCAAACTCGAGTGACAGGACAGGTGGAATGCATGAGAAATAACACGTGGAAAGGGCAGATTTCCCCCTGGGAGGCTCCCTGATGGAGCTGCTTTACTCAAGGTCAAATGCAGGGGTGACTGTGTAGCTAGGGGGAGAAGGCAGAGGTGATGTCTGCCTAATGTCACTGCCTCCTACACTCTTCATGTGTCCACAATGACCTGGGCAGAACAATGTGAATGGCCTGGATCCCTGTTCAAATAAAAAGCTTATGGACAAAATGATGGAATTCCAGTGTCATTTCCACGACTGACTGGGTAGGTGTTATTCCAAACACAACCAGAAAATGTTCAAAGTCCCTGATAATGACAAGGTGGTTTATAAACATAGACACCATATCAGTACACAAAATATCACCAACTGAATACCCCAGTGCCAAGTTGTACACAGCAGTTAACTGGTGCTAGTTTTAATAAACACTATATCGAGATGTATTTCTAATACAGCTTCATGTTGTTTAATGATGGGGAAATGTTCTGAGGAATCCATTGCTAAGTAATTTCATTGTGCTTTGAGTATCTAAGCTACACTTACTTGAATTAAGATGGCTCCAATATCACTAGGTGGGATCGATGTTATATATGTGGCTCGTTGCTGACCAAAATGTCTTTATGCACCATGTGGCTGTACTATGTGGCATTAGACTTGTGTTGTCATTTGGAAATGAATATATAAGAAAAGTAGTTTGTAATATATCTGAGTTGATTTTTTTAAAATTATTTCTTTTTTGTTTTTTAGCACACACTTGATATGCATCACATAAGAGGGCACTGATTCTCAAACAGGGTCATCCACCCATCCCCCAGGGAGCATGCTGTCATGTCTAGGAACATTTTTGGTCTTCACAACTTGATAGGATTGAGATACATACTAGACAGGAACAGTATAAAGAATCCTCCAACACACAGGATAGACACCCACAGCAAAGAACTCTGAGCCAAAGGACAACAGTTCTGAGGTTAAAAGCAAGCACTGCATGACAGCCCAGATGAGCAAGATGCAAACATTCCAAGAGGTACATCAGCGAGTTAGCAATGCTAAAGAATATAGTAGGAAAAATATTTTAAGAAGAAATTGGGAAATAAAACATAAAAAGCAAAGTGACACATATAAAAATCCTTTAATCTTCCCTTAAATGTAGTTTAAAATGCAGCACTGCTTATTTTAGTGGCAGGAAAACCTAAACCATCTGAATCAATCAGTGGATAATTATGTGAATATTATATAATCAAATCACACTGTGAAACATTTTGCAGCCATGAAAAATAATGATTTCAGGTAAAACACTGCTTTGAACAAATGCCCATGAAATGAATAATGATGGCTCAGTGGTTAAGAACACTGGTTGTACTTGCAGAAGACCCGGGTTCAACTCCCAGCACCCACAAGGCAGCTAACAACTGTCTGGAACTCCAGTCCCAGAGGATCTGACTGTCTCTTCTGTCCTCCACAGGCATTGCACGACACAGGTGCACTTAGCTACATGCAGGCAATACACGCATACACATAAAATAAAAATAATAATTAAAAAAGAATATTTCAGGATATTATATGCAATGGGAGCATTTGTGCCTAAAAATTCAGAGAGATGAGCTTTTCTAGAATGACACTATTCACAGTGTCACTGTTCACATAAACTGTTGGGAAAAACCAAACTCTTAATATCGCTTTCTTTAAAAGAACATGATCTGAGACGAGAAGAAAAAAAAAGTCAACATATTCATTTAAATATTATTGTTTTGGAATTTAAAGACCACAGAAAGTAAATGTGAGCATAGAAAGAAAGTTGTATTTACACAATGGAGTTCTATCCAGAAGTAAAGAAAGATGAAATAATGAAATTTGCAGGTAAATGGATAGATCTAGGAACTGCTATACTAAGTGAAGTAACAGACTCTGAAAAACAAACGACATATGTTCTCCCTCCTATGTGGCTCCTAGCACCAAATCCTTTTAAATTCCAGGTCCTTTTAATAAGATGATGCTATACACAGTCCCTTCTGCATGAAGTAACTACCATCATCACGTCTTCAGCTGACCCTGATTGTTAAACATCATTACAATTGGGCTTGTTGATGGTTGTGCTCATTCATTAAAGGAAGGCCAAGTAGGGTCATTGGATCCTCACTGGATTATCAAGCTACTCTTCCCAGCCAACTGTGGCCCTAATCACACATGGCCTCCTGGATTTGTGGAGGGCTGAAGTATACAATCTGGAGAAGGCTAGGAAGAGAAGGCATGATCCATGCTGGGTAAAGGCTTTCCAGTGTGCATACCCTTATACATACACCTCAGCAACCCCTCAGTTATCTCA
>NW_008331995.1:7508804-7519833 GCF_000622305.1 Nannospalax galili | reverse complement strand
AGAGACAAGAGTTATGCAATTTGGGAGTCTTTTAGAAAGACCCACTGAAGGCGTACTCCAATTGCCTCATCCTGCGTCCCTGTTCAGCATGAAGAAGCCAGAGCAGTCTGTGTCCCTAGTCCCTATTGGCAATTTGGTTAACCCCTTCAGAGGATGGCGTGATAAGAATAGGATGTAGGAATTGGCTAGGCAGTTAGGGTAAAAAGACCATAAAGAAAAGTAGCCAGTTTCTTGGCTAAAAGTCAAAATGTCCTTGAGCCTATTAGCAACATACTCTGTTCCAAAGACCAAAAATGTCAAAAGTGCCAGGTGTGGTGGTGCATGCCTTTAATCCCAGAACTCAGGAGGCAGAGGCAGGCAGATCTCTGTGAGTTCAAGGCCAGCCTGGTCTACACAGTGAGTTCTAGGACAGCTGGGGCTACAGGGAGACCCTGTCTCAAAAAAACCCCCCCAAAAAAAACGTCAAAAATATTTTGGAGCGTGTATCTAATCCTTAAAAGATTTTAGTTACCTCTTCAGAGGAGGGAATGTTGGAGGGGAGGGAGTGGGCATGGATTTGATTAAAACACCTTAAATACATGTATGAAATTCTCAATAAAGTTTTTGTAAAGTTAAAAAAGGAAAAAAGGAAGAGAGAAGGAAACAGGGAGAAAAAGTGAGAACTCACAACCCTGGTGGATAGGAAAACAGTCTGTTGTTCCTGTTCTCACCAGTTAGTGCTGCTGTTGGCCAAGCCAGTGTAGAAAGGCAGAGAACTAAAACCAGGAAGAGCACTCCAAACAAACATCTGGCCCTTGCCGGCCTTCCCACGGCAGCACACAGTTGGGTCATTGGGTCAGGCAGTCACTTTGTTATGCTTCTCTGATCTACTGCTCATCTTGGACAGCACTGCACCAGGTATGGATGGGATCAAGGACAGCCATATCCCTTTTCAACAAGATCCTCCTTAGCCAAGTCTTGCTTCCAGAAAGTTCTCTGAATACCACTGTTCCTCCATCCCTGGAAACAAAAGCCTCCTTTAGGACTGTTGACTATTTTTCAAAGCATGAATTTTCCAAGTTCTATAGCACAAATGAAGTAGACAACACATGTAACATACGGGCATTTCTAATAATGCCTCTCTCTCTCTCACACACACACACACACAGAAAGAGACAGAGATAGAGAGACAGAGAGAGGCAGAGAGAAATGCTGTGGCATATGCAGCTTCAAATAATTCACAATGGCTGTGTTTCCCCATTCTGCCCCCATGTGTGTTGAATGCCAGCAGACCTATCCTAAAGGACAATAGAGTAACAAGATCTATAGGGTAAAAGATTTTTAAAATTTGGCCAGTTTGAACTTTTAATCAGCCAAGACACTATGTGTGTGTGTGGGGGGTGCTGTATAGCATCTGTGAGCACAGGTGCACATGTGGAGTACATATGCATATGTGTGGAAGCCAAAGGACAACATTGAGTGGGCTGCTCTATCACTCTGTCTTACTCCCTTGAGACAGTGACTCTCATTGAACCTAGAGCTAGCCTGGCAGCCATCAAACCCCAGTGATTCTCCTGTCCCCACTCCCCATAGCACTGGGGATTACAGGCACCTGCAGCCATGCCCTTCTTTTTAGATGGGTACTGGATATTTGAAGTCAGATTCTTATAGTTGCAAAAGCACTCTTACCCACAAAACCATCTCCCTACCCCCTAGTCAAGGTTCTTCTAGCTTGTTTCATACCCATTCTCCTCAGCTTTCCCTGAAGAAGTCACCCTTTGGATCTCTGGGTCCCTTACTGCACATGCCCATGTTTTGGAGAGTTTTCACATAAAAGAATGGCAAAACATGAATTTTCTTGATAATAAGATAATGATTTATTAATGTACTATTAATCTGGCACTAGTAAAATGAACTAGGGAAATCTATATTTTCTAAGTGAGAATCTCAAAGCACCACGCCCACCACCCCTATAAGAAGACAAACAGCTTGGAGTACCCTTCAATGGTTGTGGCTCTTTCATCGGTAGTTGAATCACACTTGTGGAGCTGGATTTCACAATCCAGGGACTACTTCAAGGACCCGTGCCAATCACAGCATTTCCTCTTCTTAGCTGACTGGCTTGAGACCCACAAAAACTTTCACATTTGAAACTTAACACATCTATATTTAGAACGTGACTTGCAGGACACTTGCCTGCCAGACAGCAAAGAGAACATGGGTGTTAGGGCTCTGTTCCTATAGAAAGCCAGGGGTCACATCTCAGTAAGATCTGAAACAGAACACATAGAGCTTTACTAAGTCTAAAGAGTAGGGAGTGTGGGGCCAGCAGAGCATGTGCTATCATGGGATGGGGGGCATGGGAGTTATTATAGAAGGCATTAGGAATTAACAGGTTTAATATTTCAAATGTATAATTACTGAGGCCAGGGAGAGAATGCCAGGAATGCAGGGGTAAGAAAGATAACATATCACATATTTTATCTCCCATGTCTGTCATATGTATGTATTTATGCATGGATGTATGTATGGCATCAAAGCAGAAGGGGGACTATTATTTGAGAAAAGCAAGAAGAATGAGTGGTGGAAGGATGGAGGAGGCGGGTAATGGGATACAAATATAAGCAAGGAGCAGCCACACAGAAATGTGATGAAACCCATTATTTTGTAGGCAAACCAAAATTAATTTAAAACTTATTGAGGCCAGTACATGAGCACTTGGGCAAAGAACAAGAAACTAGCAAGGGAGAACTGTGGTCTGAGTTTCTGGCCCCACCTCACTTTAGACCCAGTATTTGGGTGACTGGACAGGACAGTTATGTCCATTCATATGTTGTTAGTTAGCACAGACTGTGGTTCCATGTGATCGTGTCTGTGAGCCTTGATCAGTCTGTGGGTTCAGGGAATGCAATTCAAAGCCTTCCAATTCCCAAATTAAGTAGTTAGATTAGTACCAAGAGAGAGGGGTAGGTTTTTTAAATAGTGATTTTTAAAAATTTATTATTTTGATTTTATATGTATGAATCTACTGCTTACATGTATATAAGTGAACCCATGTCATGCAATGCCCATGGAGGACAGAGAGGCATGAGATCGTCCAGAACTGGAGGGGTCAGTTGTTAGCTGCCATGTAGGTGCTGAGAGTCAGTGTTCTTAACTGCTGAGCCATCTCTCCCTAAATTGTGATTTTAAAAAAGCACATGACAGAAAAATTTATCATCTTGCCAATTTTTGATTTTGTGTGTGTGTGTGTGTGTGTGTGTGTGCAGGCACACATAAGCACACTAGGGCCAGAGGAATATGTTGGGTGTCTAGCTCTATCACTCTCTGCCTTACTCACATGACACAGGGTCTCTCACTAAACTTGGAACTAGTCTAGCAGTCAGCAAACCCTGGTGATTCTCCTGTCTCCATTCCACACAGTTTTGAGGGTCACAGGTACACATAGCTATGTCTGGGTTTTCACATGGGTGTTGAGGATTAGAACTCAGATCCTCATTACCCACCACTGAGTGCTCTCCCTAGCCCCTATCTTAGTCATTTTAAAGAACATAATTCACTGGGGACTGGAAAGATAGCTCAGCAGTTAAGAACACTGACTGCTCTTGCAGAGGATCCAGGTTCGATTCCCAGCACCCACATGGCCACTAACAACCATTTGTAACTCCAGTTCCAGGGGATCTGATACTTTCTTCTGACCTCCGCAGTATTTCATGACACAGGTGTACTCACATAAATGCAGGCAATGTACTCATACACATAAGATAAAAATAATAAATGAATTTTAAAAAAAGAATATAATTCATTGATTTCAAATGATCCATACTATTTTGCAGTGGAACTTTTATCTTGCAGAACAGGAACTATAGCCATTAAACACTAAGTTCAGTAAACACAACACCAATAAATGGAATTGTTTGTTGTTAGCAGCTTAGCTCATCAGCACAATGTCCTCAAGATTCATCCACGTCATAATACATACCAGGATTTACCATCTTTTGATAATATTCCACTGTGTAGGTATCATGTTTTCCTCATCTATTCATCTGTTGGCTGCTTCTGCCTCCTGGCTCTTGTGAACTGCCAATTACATGGGTGTGAAAAATCTCTCTAACACCCTGCTTTCAATTCACTTGGATTTATACCCAGAACTGAGAGTGTTGGATTATGTAGCAGTTCTGCTTTCAATTGTTGAAGAGCCTTGGTATTGTTTTCTACAGAAATTGCCCCATGGATTGATCACATTGGGTACACAAGAGTTCCTGTTTGTCCCACATCTGCACCAATGCTTTTTTCTTTCATGAAAAAAAAAATGGTAATCATTCTAATAGACATAAGGTGACATGTCACTGTGGTTATGACTTAAGTTTCTCTGATGACTAATGATAGTCAACATCTCTTTATATACCTGTGATGATTTCTAGACTATGCCTGGTCAAATGTCTATTTAAGCCCTTTGCCTATTTTTGGCAGTATTATCTGATTTTACTGTTATTGTTGTCAAGCAATTTGGGGGCAGGGAGGGGATACATGTATGTATGCTCACAAGTATATGGGCATGTGGGGGGGTGTACCCCAGAGGTTAATGGCAGAGCCTTCTTCAATTGCTTTCTCCTTTATATTATTCTTACTGGAACCCAGAGCAGAGCTCATGGATTCAGTCACTCCAGCTTAGCCAGTTTGCTTATGGGATCCTCTGCCTCTGCCTTCAGGTGCTAGGATTATAGGCAGGCCACCTGCCAAGAATTTACATGGGTACTGGGGATCTGACCTCCAGTCCACCTGCTTGCCCAGCAAGTACTTTACCCATTGAGCCATCTCCACAGTTCCTGTAGTTCTTTACAGAGTCTGGATCTTAGCCCTCCAACAGGTATGTGGGTTTTTTTTTTTTATTTAATAACCACATGATTAGAAGAAGCATTTCATTACAGCTTTAACAATACTCAGTAACAATTTCCAGAGCAAGGCTACATCTCTTTCAAAAGTGGCTCTAAATTTTTAGGTTCACAGTTGAATTAATACAGTTATATAATATTGAACTCAATATAAACCCTGTAAGACATAAAATTGAAGGAGTTTTTAACCTTTAAAGAAGATCTCCATTTCATTTTAAAGTATGCTATTTCCTACATTTTTAATGCTACTAACACTTTTTTTTTGCACGTGTCTTTAATCTCTATGTATCTGATTATTACTAGTCACAGTCGATTACACTGGGATCCTTGGCAACTGAGTATGGATATAAAATCATCAGGTAAATTTCAATGGTAATGTTTATCACCTCTACTTAATTAACATGAAGTAAATTTTTATGCCTCCTCATCAAATATGTCTTTTCTTTTTAAATTTGTTGATTTTCTGTGTGTATCTCATACAGAACATCCCACATAATCTTATTCATCTATATACCCATTCCCAAATACCCACTACCCACCCTCCCATAGCCTCCCCCCACTGGAGCCCATATACTCTGTTATCCCTGTTACTGTCCACTGTGTTGTTGGTGCCCCCAGCTGTTCTCCAGTGCTTGTCCATCTGCTGAATCTAGTCGCCTATCTAGAGAGCCTTGTTTTAGGAAGATCAGCTGTTCCTCATCTAGCAGCAATCAGTTATCAATATTCCTGATTTACACACAATTTCCATCCTTTTCCACGGTGCCTTTGCACTCGATTTTTAAGATTTTTTAAAAAGATTTATTTATTTTTATCTTATATGTGTGTTACCTGCATGTATGTTTGTGGACATCAGAAAAGGGTGTTAGATCTCTGGAACTAGAGTTACAGATGGTTGTGAGGGTTGTGGGTACTGAACCCTGGTCTTCTGCAAGAGCAGTAAGCACTCTACTGCTGAGCCATCTCTCCAGCCCCTGTTTCTGTTTGTATCCTTCACACATATGTTTTAGGTTTGTTTTTACATTGGGACATTTCTTCTGTTGCTGTGTTTTTGTTTTTAAATCCAGGAAATCACTGACAACTCCGGATTCATCTAGATTTTCCCCTTAATGTTTCTTTCTTGAATTCTTATCATTTGGGGCCTTACAACTGATTGGTCTTTAATCCATTCTGAGTTAACTTTTGTGTATGGTGTAAGGTAAAAATCTAGTTTCTATTGTATGCAGATGTATATTTTTCCCAACTCTGCTCATTGAAGAAACTGTCCTTCCCTTATTAGGTGATACCAAACTGAAAGATAGTTTGATTTTTTTTTACCTCTCTATTCAAGTTCTTTGGTCTATTTATGTCTTTGTGTTAGTTCTACATTGTTGGTTACTATAGATTCATAATATACATTGAAATCATGACACGTGAGTCCTCCAACTTTGTCCTTTTGTCAAAATTGTTTTGTCTCTCCTATAAAGCAGTTTTCATGCTAAAACATTTCCTAGTCAGGTTTATCCCAGGTCCAACCTGGTAACTATCCATCCTCTACACACTAGCATATAGAAGCAGGAATTTCAGGATTCACCAGAAGAACACAGATTCCAAGGACTCTCTAATTCAGCATTAGGTAAAGAAGACTCAAATTAAGGTGGTTTCACATTTGGAGGGATCTGAAATTAAGAGCACAGGTCCAAGAGTCAAAGAAAACTGGGTTCAAAGATCAGCAGGTAAAAGCAGCACTTGTCCTAAAGTCTAAAGACATGAGTTTGATCACTTGGACCCCCATAAAAGTGGAAAGAGAGAAGTCACTCGACAAAGTTGTCCTCTAACCTCCACATCTGTGCTGTGGCATGTGCACACTCCCCCATGACACACATATAACATGTACATATACACATGAGATGAGGAGGAGGAGGAAGAAGAAGAGGAGGATGAATAAACAAAGTATTTTTAATGCTGAAAACTGAGTTCCTGTTTTGGCTGCCATTTCTTGTCCACACTGCCTTGCACACCTTGCTTAATCTTAGTTTCTCAATCTCATTCATAATGGAGACAATTGAAGTCTCTGCCCCATGAAGCCCCTTCACAGGAAGAATGTGATGAGCATTCCTCCTGAGCATAGTACAGATGACAGAGCACTGAGCACAGTACAATTGGAGCACTGGGCCAATACAGATGGAGCACTGAGCACAGTGTAGATGGAGCACTGAGCACAGTACTTAGAGCACAGCCTGCACCCAGGAACATTTATCACCATTTTGTCATTGATGCTTTTCAATAATCACTATTTCAATGTTATTAGGGGTGCAATTTTTAAAATCTAATGTTTGTTACATAATTTACTGTTTGGATTTTCCACACTAAAACGTAATATAGCATTGGTAATTTTATGCTTTCTTTACACTTGTAAAGCATTTTATTATGACAGACCTTTGTACAAATGCTGAAGAGTACACATAATCCAGCATGACTTTGAGAAGCAATTTTTAAAGAAAAGAATGAAAAGCCAAGAAGGCCAATGCCAGAAGCAAGAAGCATTCCAACAGAGATGAGTAACGCAGAAGAAGTACTCAGGGTACTCAGAAGTACTCAAGTACCCAAGGGATAGCACACTGCCTCAATGAAATCATGGGTTCAAAAGTGCAGAAGGCACACAGAGAAAGCCATGGACCAGGTATAGACTCAGCGTAGTGCTGTTCAAGTGAAAAGCAAAACATGAAGTATTTTGAGGAAGCCAAAAGGAAGAGGATCACCTAGCTTGGGTATGTAGGCAGGTGCTTCAAACCAAATCCTTTGCAGTTCAATCCTGATCTCATCTTTCATTCACTATGAGGCCAATTTCATAAATAACTGCTAACATGGGAGACAGCCATCAGCTCACTTATGTCCTGCATCTCAATTGTTTAAAACTGTGCCCATGCTCTCGTTGACTTTGCAAGACACCCTTTTTTCCTTCTGAAATCCACACATCCTTTGGCAAAACTCATCCCACCAGAAAACTGGGAAAAGAAAAAGAACACGGCCCCCAGTGTCAGTACTCTGCAGTTGATCCTATTCTTCCACCCGAGAAATCAGCTCATGAGGGTGAGTAGGACTTATTCTGACTAGTAACAAAGATTTGACATTCTTCAAGCAGAAGCATTCCGTGGACATCTTGCCATGAAGCAAAGCCAACAGCAGTATACAGATGCTATGACACCATGAAGGCCGAATAGATTGGATCAGAAATTGGCTTCCTCCAATAGTGGTAGACCTCTGGATCAAACCAAATACACAGGGTCCTGGACTGGGAACCTAAGTGAACTAGCAGATCTTCTCTGCTGTTTCAGGCTGACTTTGCCACTTACAACAGAGCTGCTTTTTGCTTGCTGTACTGACCAAGCCCTAATTCTAAAACAAAGCTTGCAAAATATCAAGTGGTTCTCAGGATACAGCCTCAGACATAGATTCTTGGGGCTCTGGCCCCAATCTTTAGATTGTAGAAGGATAAAACCAAAGCAACAAACTTCCATAATCCTACATGAAGTACTTATGACATCATTCAAGAAGAGTCAGCAATGTCTAACTGTCACTCATAAGAACATCAAGACTTCATCACTCCTGGCAACAGTAAATATTGCTCAGATATATTTCCTTTTTTCCCCTGAGTGAGTAAAGGCTGTATCGTCTGTCCTAGGAAGGAGATCTGGGTATTCGATAAAACATAATGAAGACCTTGGACTTTAAAACCTTCTTTCTTCTAAAAAGCACAAGGAGGTCTTTGCTCCTTTCTGTCAACATCCCCATAAAGCACTGGAAGCAGGCATTTATGCCTCAAGGTGAAGCCACTGACCAAGATCAGCAAGCACTGGGTGGTTGCTGACAAAGCCAGACACTTGAGGATTCCCTGTTCTATTCTGAAAATCATTCATGTCCCAAACCTATGTTTGAAGAATAAAATGTTCCTTTTAGCCAGGTGTGGTGGTGCACGCTTTTAATCCCAGCATTTGGGAGGCAGAGGCAGGCGGATCTCTGAGTTTGAGGCCAGCCTGGTCTACATAGTGAGTTCCAGGACAGCTGGGGCTACAGGGAGACCCTGACTCAAAAAGACAAAAAAAAAAAAATGTTCCTTTTGTTCTACATTTCCCAAAGGGTACCTGGTTGACATCTATGCTTCAACTCCTTCTCCCCTTCTGAAAACATCTAGTCAAAAACAAATCTGAGACATTGGACAAAGATACCCAAGTTTGTTAATTGCTGAACCCTTCAGAACCTATAAATAGTAGGCACAGGGAGACTCTGTCTCAAAAAGACAAAAAAAAATAGTAGGGTACACACTATGATTATGGAGAAGGCTAGATGAGCAAACACTGAGCCAGGTGAAGGACTTTATGGTCTCATGCAAATATATGCAATGTGTGTGTGTATGTGTGTGTGCGTGTGTGTGTGTGTGTGTGTGTGTGTGTGTGTGCCTCTTCTATGTCACCAGCAGAGGAAATGGCAGGTAAGAGTGCAGGATCTGGAACACTACAGCCTTGATTAGTCTTGGTTAGCATCCCAGCTTATCACAGTAGCAGAGCAACCTGTCCCCATCTGTGAATGGGAATGAAGACAACACCTACTTTATCCAGTTGATAAATATGAAACACTTAAAGTACACACTGGAGGCACTGTGGTACCTGTCCTCTTGGTCTCCAAATGAATGTCAGAATGCACAGCTTCCCATGCTTATTTGATTACAGAACTTTTCTTTCCATCAACCATCTAGGGTTTTAATCATGTAGTGGACCTCTGACCCATAGTTCTCACACTGTACCTAAAGTCACTCTTTCTCTTGTAAGAAAATAGAAATTTCTTTGGATGTGTCCAGCTGTCTCTCTTTTTCTTCACCTTTGCCCAACCCTCTCATCCTTTCACTTCCCAAGGTTTTTCATTTGTTGTGTGTTGTGGGGGTTATATGTGGATGCACATGTGCATGTGTGCATGTGAGAATGCATGTGCATGTATGCACATGCATGAGGAAGTCAGCAATCAGCTTTGAGTGCTGTTCCCTAGGAGCTGTCCACTTTGCTTGCTTGTTTTGCTGTGTTTGTTTATTTTTAAACAGGGTCTCTCATTGGATCCTTGGAGCTCAACAGTTAGGCTAGACTGGCTGGCTAGATAAAGGCAAGGATCTACCTATCTCCATCTCCCCAGTGCTGAGATTATGCGTGCACATCCCCACTTTTACATAAGTTCTGTGGCACAAACAGGTCCTTATGCTTGCACAGCAAGCACTTTACTAACTAGCTACCTCCCTCACCCTCTCAATTGCCAATAATATTCTTGTCTTTGACTATGCAGCGGATGTACATAGCATCAGGCCAAAGGGCTCACCCACTTCCCACACATGGGCTTCCCATGCTGTATTTTCCTCTGCCTCCAAACCTCAATTCATGAAAATTAGGATAAGACACTGGGCCTAAGTTACAAAGTGAAACCTGGTTGTGATGTGATTTATGGAACATAAGAAAAAAGTCAGTAACAAAAAATACTCCCCCATCCCTTTTTTAAGAGAATGTGATGCTAATGCTAAATGCACAAATTCAAGCATCATTGAGACCACAGTTTAAGTCCTACTCTTACTTCTTAGCAAGCACTTGACTTGGAGATGCTGATCTGCAAAGCTGACATAGAAGATGGTCTTGCGCTCATGGAACTCTTATGAGTTAATACACATAAGGCAGTCCACAGAGGGCATGGCACACTGGAAGCTTCCATAAATGCTGGCTGTTGCCAATAAAGGGCTTCTGTGGTGGCTGGGGCTGCTGCTATTATTATTCCAGATCACTACTGCCCCAGCACGCCGTGACTCACAGCTCCACTCAGTCTGCCTTGTTCAGCCCTCCTGAGGAATGTTCTAGGCCCTCACTGAGCAACCTGAATTATACTCCACAACTCCCAAGTCAGCCTAGTTCTTCAGCCAAACGTTCTTTGCCAGCACAAAGCTTTCATGGAAGAGGCAAGACAGGAAAACACTAAGTCTATGCAATTAAAACAAAATTGCAAACAGTCCAGTGACAGATAACAGGCACCCCTTCTATTAAGCAACCCACACAATCTATAGTGGAAGGTTTGGGGGCCAGAGCCCACAGTCCAGCCTAGATTTCTAGATGAGGACACAAGACCCTTGAGATTGACCTGAGGGTCTC